>NC_048300.1:150153242-150221310 GCF_013100865.1 Trachemys scripta elegans | reverse complement strand
GGGAGGCTTTTGTTTGTGCTCTTTGTTTGGGAAGTGGTTCGCTCTTGGGACTGAGAGGGACCAGACATCAATACAGGTTCTTCACATCTTTCTAAAGAAGTCTCTCCTATTTCAAACTTGTAAGTAAATAGCCAGGCAAGGCGTGTTAGTTTTCCTTTGTTTTCTCAACTTGTAAATGTACCTTTTACTAGAGTGTTTATCTTTGTTTGCTGTACTTTGAACCTAAGACTAGAGGGGAGTCCTCTGAGCTCTTTAAGTTTGATTACCCTGTAAGGTTAATTTCCATACTGATTTTACATAGATTTTTACCTTTTTCTTTAATTAAAAGCCTTCTTTTAAGAACCTGATTGATTTTTCCTTGTTTTTAGATCCAAGGGGTTTGGATCTGTATTCACCAGGGAATTGGTGAAAGGTTTCTCAAGGCTACCCAGGGAAGGGAATTAGTTTTTGAGAATGGTGGCAGCAGACCAGAACTAAGCTGGTAGTTAAGCTTAGAAGTCTTCATGCAGGCCCCCCACATTTGTACCCTAAAGTTCAAAGTGGGGATACAGCCTTGACACCCACATTTTCTCCCATCATCCTCCTCTGAACCACACCTCATAACACAAGGTGAACTGAATGACCGTGTCAGGGATTTGGAACTACCCAAGAGTAAGGCAGAGCTGTTGGGCTCCAGACTACAGCAATGGAATCTCCTGGCAGGTGATGTTAGGGTTTCCATGTTCCGTGACCGTCAAAAGGATCTTGTCCCATTCTTCTTCATGGAAGAAGATCTTGTAGCCTGCAACAAGATAGATGGTGATGGCAGACCTCAACATTGTTCACAATCCAGATGAGTGGAGACTGTTCATTGATTCATCGAAGACAAGTCCTAAAGCTGTTTTACTGCATAATGGCAATGTTTTGCCATCAATTCCAGTTGGTCATGCAGTCCATATGAAGGAAACCTATGACAACATGAAACCGCTTTTGAGGTGCGTAAACTATGACCAACATCAGTGGCAGCTTTGTGGCTATTTGAAGGTTATCGCTCTCTTGCTTGATCTGCAGACTGGATACACGAAGTACTGCTGTTTGTGAATGGGATAGTCGTGCAAGAGATTCCCACTACATCAAGATTGGCCACTCTGACAGTCATTGGAGCCTGGGAGGAAAAGTGTTCAGCATCCACCACTTGTTGAATCAAAGAAGATTTTGTTACCACCCTTACACATCAAGCTGGGTCTGATGAAGAACTTTGTCAAGGCCATTGACAAAACACAAGCAGCTTTCAAGTACCTCCGTGGAAAATTTCCAAGGTTAAGTGAAGCTAAGATAAAGGTCCTCAGATTCGTGAACTTCTTCGAGATGATGCATTTGGCCATGCACTGCGTGGCAAGGAAAAAGACGGTATGGAAAGCCTTCCAGTTAGTGGCAAACAATTTTCTCGGAAACAACATGGCAGACAACTACAGGTTGTTGGTGGAAAACCTCCTCAAGGCAGACAAAAGCCTTGGTTGCAACATGTCACTAAAGATACATTTTTTGCACTCATTTTTTCCACCGAACTGCAGAGCAGTGAGCGATGAGCACGGCGAGCGATTTCACCAGGACATTGCAACAATGGAGAAACGCTATCAGGGCAAATGGAGCCCATCAATGCTTGCAAACTATTGCTGGACAGTGACAAGAAATGCTCCATTTAATGAATACAAGAGACAAGCCAAGAAGCGCCGAGTAGACACTGAATAGGACTAAACTATGTACAGAATAGTTTTTTGCCTTCTGTTTCATAATAAATTTTATTTATATAACCCTTTTGCTGATTTTTGAAGTGTTACATAAACAGGACAGGTGAAATATCATGTAAAGCAACCATAAACATGAAAAGACTTCTGTTTACAATTTATGATTAAAACTACTATCTACACAATATACATAGACATAAAATGTAAAAACTTAAATATCTTAGTAACAGTAGCCAATCAGTTGTTTTAACTGTCATATTTGAATTCAGCACATCAAAATACATAATAGCTAGCACATTTTATCTCTGAAGCAGACGACTTCTCAAAAATTGTAGACCAGTGATATCAATTGTCAGATCAAAGCACAGTCATTCAAATTACTAACTCCTGATTGTTCTGTCTGGTATGTACTTGTTGCAAGACCGGTCAAGCAATTGTGTATACACTTCATAATGGCTTTCCATGATACAGTAGTTTCATAACCAGAATTCATAAATTGTACTGACAGATGCCTCAAAATTGTCACATCATACTTGATGTTTTCCTTGCCTACTTACTCATTTAGACTAGCCAGGTCACACAAGTCAAAGATAAAGTGACAGTTCATTCCTAAGTGCACATGTTATAGCTATTTAGATATAGCACAAGAGAATCAGGGTCTTCTACTATTTGTGTAAGCCAACAAGACAGAAATACCAAAGTAATTTTTCAACAAATACTTGCCTCAAACTTAGCAACAGTCTTAAAAGATTCAGTTACAATTTCTGTCCTTCGAGAAATAAAGAATGAGAAAACCAACTACAAAACAACACCCTTGAACTATATAGGTATCACCTTTTTTCTTCTCCTCTCCACCACCTTCAGTGACTCAGAGCACCCATGAGGGTATAACATTTTCGAAACAGGATAAGCAGTCTCAGTTTGCTTTCCAATCCCGAAGTGACACATTATTAACAAGCAAGCTATTTTAGAACCTACATTAATTAGTTGACTTAATGATGTCCAGTGAACATTTTAAAACTATCACACCTGAATACAGGTAACTAAGCATTCTGCCAGCACTGATTTCATCATATGTATTGGATATTTACAAGAAGCCATTATGAGGTTTGATAAGGCAGCATGACTAGCACACTAACACCCAGGGGTACCATCTGAGAATGCTTTAAGTTCTATTTTCAAGATGGACTTAGACATGGTTAGTTCTGAAAATTTTACCTCAGATCTGTATTATTGTGTCTTCAGTTCACAGCAACTCCATTTCCGTAGCACTGTCTGGCCAGTCTAGCTAAGTGACTGCAAGAAATCTGAGTTTTAAACAGCTAAGCATGAAAGTATTGATGGGATCAAAGGTTTGCAGGGTTATGAGATGAGAAAAGAGCTAGCCCTCAATTGCTTGCTGGCAGGCTTACCAATGGATGATGTATGACCCAAATGGGACAGATAGGACTCACTGTGTAGCTCTAAGTTTTGGTCATGAGCTAAATATAGTATCCCAACCTTTAGTAGCTGTCAAGTGGTTTCTCATCTGCTGAGCATTTGAAGACTACAACCTCTTCAGGTTATAAATTTTGGCACAGATCTATGCTCTTGTAACCTCTAGACTGTGGTATTGGCATACGTTTTAGCAGGGTATGATAGCATATATCCTTGTGTTCACACCGTACTTGCTATTGAAATATTTGTACATAGTCTGCCATGTCAGAGATTTAAAAACTCAATTTGCGGATCACTATTATCCTGGCAAAATGTACATAGCAGCATTATATGTGAAGTTATAAAACATAAGCTGAGATCACAACAAAGTAGGTTTTCCAGATAAGTCTAGGGAGTGGCCAAACCAGTTCCTCAGAGACAAAGAACAAGCTGACACCTCAGCCAGGTATAAACACAACTGATGCACCATTACCAGCTAAGTGACCATTCTTTGGCAGGAAAGGGAGCAGGGGCAAAAATCTACAACAGGGGTAGGCAACCTATGGCAAGTGTGCTGAAGGCAGCACACGAACAGATTTTCAGTGGCACTCACACTGTCTGGGTCCTGGCCACCAGTCTGGGGGGCTCTGCATTTTAATTTAATTTTAAATGAAGCTTCTTAAATATTTTTAAAACCTTATTTACTTTATATACAACAGTTTAGTTATATATTATAGACTTATAGAAAGAGACCTACTGAAAACGTTAAAATGTATTACTGGCACGTGAAACCTTAAATTAGAGTGAATGAAGACTCAGCACACCACTTCTGAAAGATTGCCGACCCCTGATCTACATCTTCACAAAACAACAGCATGGAGTTTTCTTCCACACAGACTGCCTTGTCACTTTCTCCCATCTGGAAACGCTTCTCCGGGCAGGGGGGCGGGGGGGGGGAGAAGTAGGACTATAAAAAAAAAAGGGGGGGCAGACACCACAAGACAGACACACCCTGGCAATTGCATTCACTGCGCCTGAAGAAACAAGGGAAGCAGCTGTTGGATTCTGGGGGAGGGGTTTTGACCTAAAGACTTTGGTCAGTAAGACTGCTGAAAGCATGGGATATGAAAATTTTGATTTGAATCTGATTGTTAAATTAGGCACCAATAAATATTTCTGACTTATGCCTCATTACTTGTATGTACTTAAAAATCTTTGTAATTCATAATAAACTTTGTTTTGTTTTATCTAATCTATTAAGTGTCTGAATAATTGTTTAAAATAATAAGATGGCATATTCCCTTAAAGGAATAAGGAACTTAATATATTTGCACTGTCCAGGAGAGGGCTGGGCAGTACACAACATACATTTCTGGGGGGGGAAGATCTGGGACTGAGTGTGCTGGGGTCACCCTGCAGCATAACCAAGGCTAGTAAGAGCCAAGGTGTGGCTGACTGACTATCTGAAGCACACACAGACATAGCTGGAAATGATTAACATGCTGGATGCTGTTTATGAGCAGTCCAGATTGGAGGCTACAGTAACAAGGCACAGTAAAAGGCACCCCAGGTTAGAGGGCAGGGTGACAGCTACTCAGCCTAACTTGTACCCCAATAGGTTACACCGGGGCCTTCCTTTGAAAACCCTCTTGTAATTTAGAGGTAAAGCAAAACACAAAGTCACAGCCTCAAGGGCCTTCAGTCACATGAACCACACTCCACTGCTTCTTACCACGTATTTCTGTTAAAACTTTAACTATTGGACAAATATGGAGTTACTCTCCATTATTCCCACTTGGGGGCAAAAGTGTTTACTAGATTACTATATAATCTTGATTATATAAAGTAAGATCTTCATGGAGATGGTCTTGCAACTATAAAATGCTCTTCCCCAAGATATAGGCATACTACGATGTATAACATCATGGCAGGAGAACTAGAAAGTATATTTCCATTTTGATTATTTGATGGGACTGCTGTTGTATACAACTCAAGGAAAGTGTTTCTCCGCCCCCCCCGAATTTTAAAAATTCTTGTTGCAAGCTTTTCCCAATCACTATTCATCCATGTTAAATTTGTATTATAGTAGGCACAGGAAACATTAAGGATTGCTTGGTTTTCCTTCCTCAACAGGATATAAAGAGTCCATGAAGATCAGGTGGTCAGACCAGATGATCATAATGGTCCCTTCTGACCTTAAAGTCTATGAGTCTAAAACATTAAGTTAAAAAACATGAGATATTAAAGTGAGGAATTCCATTAATTTCACTTGGGTCTTTCCTCACAATTTCTTTCAAAGTCTCACAATCAGGCCCTCATACCATGAATCACCTCACAAATAAGAATGATGAGGCTATGCATCAGCAGCATCACTAGCATTTGACTGCAGTATTAACATAAAACTTTGCTGTCATTGCACTGTGTACCAAACTTTACGAGCATTGCATGTTATGACAAAGGGTACCCTAGTTTGGAAGAAACTTCAGGTTTTTCATTTTGGAGCCTAGACCTCAATTACCTGCTATTTTACAAGATGCATAAACTCATTTATTAAATCATATTTCATGGAAATTTGCTAAAGAATGTTACGAGTCTTATGAAGGCTATTACATCTTGTACTCAGAGCACTTCAGGAAAATGGTCAAATGTGATTTGACTATCTATGTTTTTAGACTATGTGCATATATTTTGCTAGAAATGATGTATTACTGTTGAATTCAGTATAGGCAAAAGTTACAGAAATGTGCATCATTTCCTTAGCAATCTGACTAAATGCAAAATAGCAAAAGAAAAATAATACAGCTCATGCAATATGTAAATCTCTACCACCATCTGGAGGTAAAACTGTGCTATGGCATTAAAAATGTGTACATTAAATTGAGGTAGTATCAACTTCATTACACTTCAAAGCAGATGATACCTATAGGCTAATGCGATCATGTAGCAATGTTTGAAAAGGTAGCTCTAAGCCTCCATTTTCAATAGTGCTTCTCAAACTTATTCTTTGAGGAGTATAAAGAATTAGTTCTTCAAAATTACTAATAAATGAAAGTGTTACGCAGTTTGAAATCTCAACACTATTAAAATTAAATATCTGTAATTCTATGTGGTAGGTATTCCGTTAAATTGACAAACTAGGGTTTTATATGCCATTATTGCAGTCCAGTAGCGCTGAAGGTTTTGGCATTCATGTGCGGTCAACAGGAATTTTTGCTTTTCTAAATCTGCAGGGGCGGGGGGAGGGAGGGAGAGATGGGGACTCTGGTTGTCAGCCCCCTGGGTGGCTGGGGTTCATGTAGAAGGGCCATGCACATCCAGGAGGCAGGGATAAAAGGACAGCTGGAGCACCACCACCTGGGCTCAAGCTCTCCTTCCTCTCCCCCCACTCCACTCCCTCACCAGGAGGCAGCCTGGGCTCCAGCTGTCAGCCCCGGGGTGGCAGCAGCACAGACATAAGGGTGGCAATGGAGCACTAAGTCTGCTGTTAAAAGTAATGACATATCACTTTTCACATTGCCACACTTACTTCTGTGCTGCTACTGGCTTGGTGCTGCCTTCAGAGCTGGGTGCCCAGCCAGCAGCTCTGCTCTACCTTCAGAGCTGGGTGGCGGTATATGTACTGGGGGGGGGGGGGTAAACAACTATAGACACCAGGAAGGGGGGCCCAATTAAGTAAGTTTGAAAATCACTTATTTAGAGCATCCAGCAGCTGTACACAGTTAATTAAACCATTTCCCCTGTTTAGCAAATTACTAAGATCTCCCTCAACATGTATTTGTCCAGAGAAGTTAAGGAAAACTTAATGAAGATCACAAAAATTGGTAGGGGGACTAAGGCACAGCTAGTGTACAAGAAGTAATACTACT
Source organism: Trachemys scripta elegans (assembly GCF_013100865.1). NCBI lineage: Eukaryota > Metazoa > Chordata > Testudines > Emydidae > Trachemys > Trachemys scripta. Next base: position 150,214,301 of record NC_048300.1, on the reverse strand, counting down.
TTAATCTAGCAAGGTCATATTCAGGGCCTCCAGTCCTAATGATCAACTCCTCCCCCTCAGTGCCTCCTGCATGCTGTGGAACAGCTGCTCAGCAATGTGCAGGAGCTGCTTTTGGGGGGGGGGGGGGAGAGAAGAGGGGGGGGGAAGGGGAGGGGCAGGGGCAGAAAGAAATGGGACAGGGCCTTAGGGCTAAGTGGAGTTGAGCATCCCAGGGAAAAAAATGTTTAAATCAAAATGGGGGTCCTCAGGTTGCTAAAGTTTGAGAACTGCTGCTCTGGACAAACCATCCTGCATGGATAGCCAAAGCTACCAGCCTAATGAACTTTTGCTCAGCCCTAGTGCCTTGGATTTCAACTGTGCGCGTTCTAGAACTCATTGGGAAATTTTCAACTAAGTGTTTTTTCATTGGAAAATGCCAATTGGTTAACTTTGTGATGCCAAATTTTGTGAAGACTTCTCAGGTCCAGGATGGAATTACTAGTTTAAAAAAAAAAAAAAAAAAAAAAAAAAAAATCACATAGCAAATATTGCAGTGGTTAGGGAACTCATCTGGGATGTGGGAGACCCACGTTCAAGTCCCTGCTTTGAATCAGATAGAGCAGTGGTCTCCAAACTTTTGATCTTGCACCCTTATCAGTCAAAAATTTGAGCACGCACCCCAATATATGTATAAATTATATACATGTACTACTATACTAATATATTATGTACATTATAAAAAACAAAATAGAAATTAAAAAAGGATGAGATAAAGATGAAAAACAATATTTATTGTATATTTATTAATGGTACAAAACACTTTTGCTCTCAAAAATTAATATTTTGTAGAGAGCAATGTGATTGAATATGCTTTTATTATTTCTGAAAATCTTGGTTTAACACTTTGTGATACAGCAATTTGAAGGTCTGGATTAAGGTTAGGGTGCGGGAGGGGGCTTAGGGTTAGGATGCAGGGTTTGGGAGGGAGTTAGGGTGCAGGAGGGCGCTCAGGGAAGGGGTGTGGGATGATGCTCAGGGCTAGGCAGGCAGGAGGTGCAGAGCACTTACCTGGGGCAGCTCCTGTTTGGTGTGGGGCGGCGGGTGCAGGTGGCTCTGCGCAGCATGGCACCGCCCCCATGGCCACAATTCTGGGAGCTGTCCCCTCAAGCAGGGCCACCCAGAAGGCAGGGGCTTTAGGGGCTGAAGGGCCCTGACCTGCAGCTCTAAAGCCGCGTTTGGAATGCGGCCCTGCGAGCACGGTCCGGAGGAGCTGGGACAGCCGCACAGCCAGTGGCCAGAGAAAAGCGGCGCTTTCCCCTTCAAAGTGCTGCTTCTCTCCGGCCACTGGCTGTGCGGCTGCCCCTGCTCCTCCACGGGCCGGAGGACTCAGGGCCTCATTCCGAAAGGGGCTTTAGAGCTGCAGGCCAGGACCCCGGGACCCCCTTAGCCCAGGGCCCTTCAGCCCCTGCATTCTGGGTGACCCGGAGATTTGGGGGGGGGGGGGAAGGGGAGAAGAGAGAGAAAAGCGGCAGCTTCCCCGCTCACTCATTTCCCTCCCTCCTCCAGCAGCGCTCCTCCTGCCGCACCCAGCAGTGGATCGTCATGTGCACTCACTGGGGTGCGTGCAGCTCTCTTTGGAGGTCACAGAGAGCACTGGGCTATTGGCTATTCTGTAAGTAATTTTTTGTGTGTGAAGAGTTTCAAAAGGTCTGTTTCATCCCCACGTGGAATAAAACCAAAATGCTAAAATTTTGCACAGAACAGAATAGTTGTTCTCCAGAATCTAATGGTAATATCAAAAAAAAAAAAAGCAGTGACAACTTTCATCTAAGCCACACAGTTTTGCCTACAGTTTAAAAAAAAAAAAAGGGCTGAAGTTTTGTAACACACGTTAAATTAATAGTCTTAAGTGGCCTCTCTTACCATGGTTATCTGGTGAATTTTGGATTCAGTTTTTCAGAACACCTTAAAAGGAAGAAAGGTCACTGATCTGAATATTTATCCAAAATATTTACACTCAGACAGATCACCTTTCAAAGTATTAGTCTACTAGAAATTCAGATCTGAAGAGAGAAGATGGTTAGTTTTAAACTGGAGATTAAGTACACACACACACACACACACACACAGGCATGCAATCAGTGACCTTGACGTATTAATCTGCACCTATCATCCTCCTAAGCAGCAGCACCACCACCAAAATTTAGTACTAGAAATTTCAAACAGGCACTCCAAGGTAGACCTAGAATTGGAGGAAGATTTGATAGCAGGTAGGTCTGTATCTGAGTGGTGTCAAGTTTGTGTCTTTATATTACAGCTGTCAATTAATCACACTTAATTCACATTAATGATGATTAATTTGAGTTAATCGCACTGCTAAACAGAACACCAATTTAAATTTATTAAATATTTTGGATTGTTTTCTACATTTTCATATATATTGTATTCTGTGTTGTAACTGAAACCCAAGTGTATATTTTTATTACAAATATTTGCACTGTAAAAATGATAAAGAAATAGTATTTTTCAATTCACCTCATACGAGTACTGTAGTGCAATCTTTGTTCTGAAAGCACAACTTACAAATGTAGATTTTTTTGTTACATAGCTGCACTAAAAAAAAAGTAAAAAACTTTAGAGCCTACAAGTCCACTCAGTCCTACTTCTTGCTCAGCCAAGTGCTAAGACAAACAAGCTTGCTTACATTTACAGGAGATAATGCTGCCCTCTTATTTACAATGCCACCAGAAAGTGTGAACAGGCATTTGCATGGCACTTTTGTAGTCAGCATTTCAAGGTATTTACGTGCCAGATGTACTAAAGATTCATATGCCCCTTCATGCTTCATTCCATGCTGATGACTCATTAAAAAAAAAGTGTTAATTAAATTTGTGACTGAACTCCTTGGGGGAGAATTGTATGTCCCCTGCTCTGTTTTACCTGCATTCTGCCATACATTTCATGTTATAGCAGTCTCAGATGATGACTCAACACATCTTGTGCATTTTAAGAACACTTTCACTGCAGATTTGACAAAACACAAAGAAGGTGCCAATAGCACTCTACCCAAAGTTTAAGAATCTGAAGTGGCTTCCAAAATCTGAAAGGGAAGAGGTGTGGAGCATGCTTTCAGAAGTCTTAAAAGAGCAACACTCCAATGCGGAAACTACAGACCCCAAACCACCCCAAAAAAAAAAAAAAAAAAAAAAAAAAAAACACACCACCCCACCAACCTTTTGCTGGTGGCATTTGATTCAAATAATGAAAATGAACATGCATCTGCCCACACTGCTTTGGATTGTTATCGAGCAGAACCAGTCATCATCATGGATGCATGTCCCCTGGAATGGTGGTTGAAGCTTGAAGGGACATGAATCTTTAGCAGATCTGGCACGTAAGTATCTTGCGACACCAGCTATAACAGTGCCACGTGAATGCCTGTTCTCACTTTCAGGTGACATTGTAAACAAGAACCAGGCAGCATTATCTCCTGCAAAGGTAAACAAATTTGTTCATCTGAGCGATTGGCTGGACAAGAAATAGGACTGAGTGGACTTGCAGGCTCTAAAATTTTAGTGTTTTATTTTTGAACACTGGGTTTTTTTGGTACATAATTGTAGATTTGCAAGTTCAACTTTCATGATAGAGATTGTACTACAGTACTTGTATTAGGTGAATTGGAAAATACTATCTAGTTTTTTACATTAAAAGTATTTGCAATCAAAATATAATATGAGCACTGTACACTTCATATTGTGTTGTATTTGAAATCAATATATTTGAAAATGTAGAAAATATCCAAAAATATTTAAATAAATGGTATTCTATTATTGTTTAATTGGGATTAATTTTTTTAATTGCTTGACCGCCCTACTTTATTTTCCATCTACAGGTTTTGAGACTTATTAGCCCAGAGTATTAATTCAAGATCCATCTGGAGGGCTTTTCCCTAAAGAGCACTGAATAGTTTCCAGATAGTTGAAGAACTTTATATTAAACAATCAGACTAAATCAATGGCACTCCTGTTACAAAGAATTAACAGGCCAAAATACAAGGATATGCAGTAAAGATATTTCCTCGTATTCCTTTAGTCCCTCAGGAATCAAAACACATCATTGTTTTTGTGGAGAAAAATATAATTACTGACCCTGGTAGAAAGACATGTCCAAGAAGGCAAACTACAAAGCAACCTTGACACTGGACCAGAAACAGATAGTAATGACCAAAAAAATCAACACAGGGGAAAAAACCCTTAACAGCATGTAACCTACCTGGGTGAGCCATACCCCTCTCCCACAAAAGGTATCCAAGAAGTAAGCAGAAGTGTTTTTTTTTTTTTTTTTTTTTAAACAAAGTAGCCATATTTGTATAGTTTACCAAATCAATAAAGTATCACTGCATAGAACTGACAAGGAAAACCCAAGATTTTATTTTCATGAAAGTAAAGCCATAAGAATTCAGTTATATCGTATACAGAAGCCAGAAGGCATAGACTACCTATTTAGTCTGGTAAAGTATTCAAAGTTCTAATATGGTATTCTGCATCAAATTTATTTTTCAAGATAAGCCATCTGATATTTCTCATTTAGAGAAGCAGTATTGTTTTTAGGGGAACAAGAAGTTATAAACAATGGCAAGAGGAGAGGAGTTCCTTTTCTAAGTGGAGACTGAAGGTTTTTTAAAAAAATGTTGATTGACGCTTTTGTGGCAGTACTATCTGACTTATCAGAATGCTTTCTATGACTGTAGATTGAGACTACCCAAAATTGGCATTTTAATTTTCTCTGGCATCTTCATTGTAAAATAGGCTTCTTGTTGCAAAACATTAGTGAATGTTAGTGACTTTCACATTTTAAAAGTACAATATACATACTAAATATTGTTGTTTTGAGTCGTTAGGTTCCACTTTAATGCAAAGTGTGATTATACATTTACCAGCTATATTTGTACTAGTGTCATTGCCCAGCAGAAAGACTTACAATTCAATGAAAATTTAGCACTATTCATTGCAACATATCTTCAAGAGTATTCTCTCCCTCAAAAGAAGAAATTTGGTCTTAAAATCAGATTTTTTAATATTGGTCTTTAAAAAAAAAAATAAAAAATAAAAAAAAAAGACCACACACTTTGCCCAGACCACAGAAAACAAATCTGAGTTTCACTATTCTTGCATGTGTTTAGTCTTTAATACATTTTAAGGATTAATAATACATATTAAACTACTGAACATATTCTCCTCCCAACACATGATCATTTCATAGAGTCAGATCATAGAATCATAGGACTGGAAGGGACCTAGAGAGGCCTTCTAGTCCAGTCCCCTGCACTCATGGCAGGACTAAGTATTATCTAGACCAGTGGTTCTCAAAGCCGGTCTGCTGCTTGTTCAGGGAAAGCCCCTTGCAGGCCAGGCCGGTTTGTTTACCTGCCGCGTCCACAGGTTCGGCTGATCACGGCTCCCACTGGCTGCAGTTCACGGCGCCAGGCCAATCGGGGCTGCGGGAAGCGGCGCGGGCCGAGGGATGTGCTGGCTGCCCTTCCTGCAGCCCCCATTGGCCTGGAGCGGCAAACCGTGGCCAGTGGGAGCCACGATCGGCCAAACCTGCTGTCGCGGAAGGTAAACAAACTGGTCTGGCCCGCCAGGGGCTTTCCCTGAACAAGCAGCAGACCGGCTTTGAGAACCACTGATCTAGACCATCCCTGACAGGTGTTTGTTTCTTTGGTTTTGAATAGTGAGTTCAACACAATGCTAGGATAGTTATTTTCACTAAAACTTTGTGCTAGATAACATTATACATTACTCCAATGAATAAATATTTTATTTAGAAAGAAGGACAGATTGCAGAGATGGGTCCAACACTTTCTATAAAAATTTAAATTTCAAAAGCAACAGAAACCACATTTTAAAATAAGTTTAGAAGTTGATCTAATACGGTTTTCTTGCTTTCATTTTGTTTAGGCTCACCACCCTTATACTCTATTTTGCTCATTTACAGAAATAGATACAGTCCTCAGGCAGTTTCTGAGCAGTGAATGGTCTTGCATACCATAGGCATTACAATATAAAAACAAAATTGCACTGAGTTATGTACAGTAGGAAAACTTCACATTACCTTAATTGTAAGAAACCTTGACATACCATGCTACATGCTAAAAAAGTGACAAGAGTAGGGCCCAAAAAAATCCCTGAGGAACTCATTAATGTCTATCCTATGAATGTGTATTAACAATAGTGCATATTGTGTATTATAGGTCCATACGCCAATCATTAGCCAAGTCTTAAGCATTTTGTCATTGGGACGGTGATGGGAAGGATAAGCCCACGTGCAGAAGCCCCCAAGATTGCATTTTAATAAGCAAACTGCAATTTTAATTTACAAAAAAGAAAAAAGGTCTACAAAAGCTTTGACTGTAGACAGAACTAAGGTTTATCTCAGCATGAGTTTTCAGTTTAGTTATAACCCCCTGAAAATTAGCTTACAATACAATATTTTAATTAGAAGGTATCAACATATGAGCCAGTCACTGTAGAAAATCCTAATTTTAGAAGCAGTTTTAAAAATACTCACTGTAATATCCATATAGTACTGTGTCCTCAATTTGTCTTGTGACATTAGCATCAGCCCACTCCTAGAAAGATTGAAGGGGGAAATATGTAACACTTATTTCACAAAAGTAACACTTTCAATCCATAACACACTTTTGAAATCCTAAATATTTTGCTATTGTCAAGTGTATGAACTGGGAAGCATGACATTTTGTTCTTGGTGGCTTACAGGAATTCAATCAATTGAATTCTTACAGCTCTGGAAGAACAATTTGAACAGACTCAGACTTACAATTCTGAATACAAAAAGCACAGACATGGTAAAAAGGCTGTGTAGTTACCATTCGGCATTATGCAGGCATTTATACAGGCCCCTAGTTATTAATATTTGTTTTGATCATTGAGTTACATAATATTCTTGCATCTAAATACCACATAACAGACAGCACAGAACAACTCGACTCAAAATTAAAGAAAAAAATATAAAAAGATACTTATAATTGAAAACTTGATATCAAAGAGCATTTTCATTATATATCTGTCAGGTATCTACGATAGTATACTTTTATGGTCATATTTATATGGTAGAGTAATTTTGCAGGCGAAACCTATAGACAGACCAACTGCACTGGCTACTTAACCTCCATTTTAAAGGCAAATGGAAGAAGCAGTGGGGTTTATTATTGTTGAATGTTGAGAAAAATATGCGGTAAGTCCTTTATATTTTAAAAACTTTTAAAATAAGATGCTAAAAATAAAAACTAGGTATGAGAACAGATTCAAAATCTGCTTAAGCCATAGTATGTTGACCATGTAGGTAGAGTAGGGTGTCTACCCTACACAGTTAGGTCGATGTAAGGCAGCTTACGTAACCCTAGTTATGTCAGTGTGCACACTACAGCCTTGTCCCACTGATGTAAGTGCCCTACTACACGATGTAACAACTCCACCTTCAAGAGAGGCACTAATGTCGGTGTAGTTAGGGCAGTGGTCCCCAAACTGGGTTTCACAAACCCCTGGGGGGGGGGGGTCGCAGAACGTTACAGGGGGTTCGCCAGAAAAATTTCTCTAATGGTGGCCAGAGAACACCAGGCATTGGAGGCAGCAGGTGGGACCCGGTTGCAGGGCAGACAGCTCAAGCCCCAGAGAGAGAAGGACCAGGGAGTTTGGGCTGGCAGCCCGAGCCCTGCCCCCGTCAGCGGGGGAGCCGGCAGCCCGAACCCCAGCACTCGGCACTGGGCTGGCAGCCCGAGCCCCAGGGAGAGCGGGGCTGGGCAGTTGGGGCTGGCAGCCCGAGCCCCGGGGTCAGTGGGACCTGCAGCACGAGCTCAGTGGAGCTCAGTTGACTGGGACGGTCAACAGGGTCCAGCAGCAAGAGCCCCACAGACTGCGGAGCCAGCAGCCCAGACCCTGGCATGGGGCCAGTAGCCTGAGCCCTGTAGTGGGCAGGGTGGCAGCCGAGACCCCAGGCATGCATGAGGCAGGTCGGACCCCTGTCCTTGTCAGACAGGGGAAGTTGTTATGGAGGGCAGAGTGAGCAGGGGCCACGCTGTACATGGGAGGTGGTCCAAGCTAGTTTGTCCATCGCAGGACACCCTCCTAGGGACAGACCTGGTGGCAAAAGAAAAGCTGTTTGTAAGCCAAACCAGCTGGAAGCACATTGTAGCCCGTGTAGCAGTGTTAAGGTGCCTCAGTAATTGTCATTCTCTCTGGAGTGCTGTTTTGCTTCAGTGAGACTTGAGTGAATCTTCTCATTTTCTAGTTTGTTGGTTGTTAGCAGTCTGTGTTGTTTTTATTAGACGTTTTGTACACAAGTTCAATGGATAAGTGGCTGAAAAAGGAAAGAGTAAAGACCCAAGAATGAGCTAGTATTTCCTCAAGACCACACTGTGGAAAATCTAAGTCTAATGATTATGATGGTCCTGGAAAGTCACTTACAAAGAAAAGAAAATATGACGATTACATAAAATGTGGCTTTACATGCATTGGTGATCAAGAACATCCACAACCACTGTATGATTTGTGATGATGTTCTAGCAAACAGCAGCCTCAAACCTTCTCTACTTCAGTGCCATTTAGAAACTAGGCATCCTGCACACATCAACAAGCCTGTTGATTTTGTCAAGTGAAAATTAGCTGAGAGGAAACGTGACATTACCAGTTTTATATCCAAAGCAAGTACTGATAATGCAAACGCACTTGAAACGTCATACTGCGTGAGCTACCGAGTAGCAAAAGCATCAGAAGCCCATATAGAGAGCTTGACTGGTCCACGTACAAAAGAAGTAGTTCATTGCATGCTTGGAGAAAAGGCTGCAGAAAGGATTGACATGGTACCTTTGTCCAACAATACACGGTCACGAAGAATTAATGACATGTCAAATAATGTAGAGACCACAATTGTACAGAGTGAAATATAGTCCATATTATGCTATACAGTTGGATGAAGCAACTGACGTAGCTAATCTAGCTATTTTGCTACTGTTTGTAAGTAGTGTGAATGAAGGTCTGGTTGAAGACAACTTGTTGTTTTGCCTACCATTGGAAGAAAGTACAACTGGAGAAGATATCTTCAATCTGACTAATGCATATTTTCAAGAAAAGGAAATAGATTGGTCTCGTTGCCTAGGCATTTGCACTGATGGGGCCACTTCAATGACGGGGAAGTATACTAGATTTGTAGCTCGAACAAAAAAGGTTGTATCAAAAGTCTCTTGGACTCATTGCGAGGGCTTGTCAATGGATGCTGCAACAAAATGCATGCCTGGGGGACTGAAGGAAGTGCTGGACAATGCAGTCAAAGTGGTGAATTTCATAAAATTATGGCCAACAAATTCCAGAATATTTCACGTACTTTGTGAAGAAATGGGTAGTATACACAATTGTCTGTTGACCCATACTGAAGTTAGATGGCTCTCAGGGCAAAATCCTTGTGTGCTTGTTTGAGTTTAGAACAGAAATCCTAATTTTTTTTTAACAACCACCCTTTCCAAGAATTAATTACCTAAATTTATCTCTTCAAGGTCTCAATATAACAGTTTTCTATGTGCAAGAGCGAGTTGAATCCATGATAAAGAAGTTGCAGTTCTGGGAAAGTTGTTTGGAAAACAATCAAACAGTGTTTCAGTAATCTTCATGACTTCTTGGCAGAACAAACTTCAGTTGGATCAGTGCACTAAAACCAATATAACTGCACACCTAAAAGAACTTTGCACAACTTTCAGGGAATACTTTCCAGCCATGTCAAGCGATGACTGGATTTGCAACCCTTTTAATGATACCACTTTCTCAACACAGATATTCAACACTGAGGAAAGAGAGAAATTGATTGAAATCTCCTGTGATTACGAACTGAAAAGGAGTTTCAGACATCTGTCATTGATCAACTTTTGGCTCAGTTTAAGAAACGAGTACCCCCTTCTGGCAGAAAAAGCTGCTGCAGTTTTGTTACCATTTTCAACAACATACTTGTGCGAGAAAGCATTTTCCTCGTATGCACATCTGAAAACCAAATATAGAAAGAGACTTGATGCCGAACCAGACCTGAGACTTTCTCCAGTGGTTCTGGACTTCCAAGAGCTATGCAGAGCAAAGCAAGCGCATCCATCACACGGAGGAAATTTAAACTTAAATCCCTGGAAATATTCATTTTTAGGAGAGGGTTGACGAGATTTCATAATTTAGTGAAAAGGGTTCACGGGCTGATGAAGTTTGGGAACCACTGAGTTAGGGCGAGGAGGTGTCTGTATTGACATTGGCCTAACTTATCTTGGCTGCTGGCTGCCTTGTCAATTTCACAGCTACATGCTGGAGCCATGAAATGGACAAGAAATCTGGGCAGCTGAAATACTGCTGCTCCAGGCTCCCCACTCCTAGCTGGGCTACTGCCTGGAAGCTCCTATACTAGGGATTATACTGCTTTAACTGTACTAGTATAGTCAAATAGTACAATTTGTATATTTTGGCAAGCCCTAAGAATTATAACAAGAAGATAGACCTAAGATGTCTAAAACCCACACTTCTGGGAATAAAGATCCTCAAATTTCATCAACCCCTGCACAGTCAATGTTCCAAAATTTGAGTTTCAGGCTTGTTTATTAATTTTCAGTTTTCCTCAGTAAGGTTTTATCATTTACAGAGACCTTACTCGTGTTATAGGTTAGTAGTTATAAAAAAGGGATTAAGACAGTCTGTGTATTAGTCTCTAAGCAAGGATCTTCCTGACACCTATTTGTCAAATAGTACACAATGTGGGATAGAGGTTTCTTCTTATAAATCTTAAAGTTCGCAGTAAGTCAAAACAAACTTCACATTAAGTTCATTATCTCACAATTATAATCAAGTTTGGGGCAGGATCCAATTACCCAATGCCAGCCAATGACCCTTTATACTCTTACCCATTCTCCTCCCCAGATGTCAGAGAATAAGAACCTTTCACACATGCCGCAAAGCTTAACAGATATGGGTTCTGGCAGATCAAATAAGGAGAGCACATTCCTGAGTTAAGTGCTTCTCATGGAGGCAATAAAATGGAGAGTTTAGGATGGAAAAAATCCTAACATGCCCAACCAATGCTAGAGTAGGAATTTCTAAGCATCATGGCAGAGATAGGATTTGGGGACTGATTTATATAAAGAGAATAAAAAAGTACTTAATTGTGATAGAAAAGTTCTCATGCATAGTTTGCTTTTTTTAAACAAGTATCAAAAATGAATGCACTCCTTTTAATTATGTGCTCTTATGGGAAATGAAGAGTTAACTTAAACATATGGTTACAGTGAAGACTTCTCTGCTCTCATGAAAGTCTTAAAAGAGGATATGAAAAAGGTCTTGTCAAAAGTAATGTAAACGTATGTCCAAAGAAAATATGAAATCAGGTCACAATAGCAAGCACCAAATCAGCCTGGTGCTGATTAGCCACAAAAAACTGCAATTTTAGCCATCAGTCAATGGTATTCAAAAATCCTGAAGGAGAGGTAACCAGGAATTAAGATGACAGCAACAGAATCATATGCCACTGTTAGAAAGATATTCCTGTTTGGCATCTACGTTCTACCAGATAGCTGCTACATATGGAGATTGAGTTCTCTGCTAAATGAGAGCAACAGGAAGGATAGCAGCAACGTGAGATGTACCAATAACAGCAGGAGACAACAACAGAAAGTTTGCTTTGTCAATTTAATTATTTTTAAAATGCAAGTTATGTACAGGAACAAAGGTATATTTCTATAGAGAAGATTACATGTACAGTACAATGCAAGTTATTAGTAATTAAAAATTGTGTCTATTATTTCCATTTCCTTTAAAATTCCATTGTCCTATAATAAAGAAATATAATTTACCAGACCCTCTTCTGCTTACAAAGAATCTTTTGGTGAACTAAGCTTTTTTTTTTTTTAAAAAAACCTAAAGGTCGTACTTGGATTTTAAGAAATTGTCAGTCATTTAACATTCCCCCTCACCCATCTACTTATCCCATTGTCTATCAATGCCAGAATCTGTTAACTAGTGGTGTTCCACAAGGGTCAGTCCTCCGACCAATCCTATTCAACTTATTTATAAATGATCTGAAGAAAGGGGTAAACAGTGAGGTGGCAAAGTTTGCAGATGATACTAAACTGCTCAAGATAGTTAAGACCAAAGCAGACTGTGACGAACTTCAAAAAGATCTCACAAAACTAAGTGATTGGGAAACAAAATGGCAAATGAAATTTAATGTAGATAAATGTAAAGTAATGCACATTGGAAAAATAACCCCAACTATACATACAATACGATGGGGGCTAATTTAGCTACAACAAGTCAGGAAAAAGATCTTGGAATCATCGGGGATAGTTCTCTGAAGATGACCATGCAGTGTGCAGAGACGGTCAAAAAAGCAAACAGGATGTTAGGGATCATTAAAAAGGGGATAGAGAATAAGACTGAGAATATATTATTGCCCTTATATAAATCGATGGTACGCCCACATCTCGAATACTGCGTACAGATGTGGTCTCCTCATCTCAAAAAAGATATACTGGCACTAGAAAAGGTTCAGAAAAGGGCAACTGAAATGATTAGGGGGTTGGAACAGGTCCCATATGAGGAGAGATTAAAGAGGCTAGGACTCTTCAGCTTGGAAAAGAGGAGACTAAGGGCGGATATGATAGAGGTATATAAAATCATGAGTGATGTGGAAAAAGTGGATAAGGAAAATTTATTTACTTGTTCCCATAATACAAGAACTAGGGGTCACCAAATGAAATTAATAGGCAGCAGGTTTAAAACAAATACAAGGAAGTTCTTCTTCACGCAGCACACAGTCAACTTGTGAAACTCCTTACCTGAGGAGGTTGTGAAGGCTAGGAATATAACACCGTTTAAAAGAGAACTGGATAAATTCATGGTGGTTAAGTCCATTAATGGCTACTAGCCAGGATGGGTAAGGAATGGTGTCCCTAGCCTCTGTTTGTCAGAGGATGGAGATGGATGGCAGGAGAGAGATCACTTGATCATTGCCTGTTAGGTCCACTCCCCCTGGGGCACCTGGCATTGGACACTGTTGGTAGACAAGATACTGGGCTAGATGGACCTTTGGTCTGACCCGGTACAGCCGTTCTTATGTTCTTAACTTTCAAGACACAGTGAAAGGTTCATTTATTCACTAAGGAACCATTTCCACTCCCCATTGGCTTCTATAGCAAAAAAGGAAGTAACTTCAACCAAAGCAGGTTCAGGTTACAAAGGCTTTTCTTTTAGGGGACGGTGCAAATCTAGTTTTGGTATAGTTAAAGTGTTTGGGGTGGGGGTAATACATTTAGTTTGATTGTCAGATATGCATTTATAAACAAAAAATGCTTTTTATTTTTGGAATGCAGATGGTTTGGGATTAAGGGATATTGAACTAAATCCATATCCACAATACCTATTTCCTCAAACTACCAAAACTGCAAAGGAGTATTATGAAGACAAGGGTGTTGGACATAGAAAAACTATCATATATACTTGTTCATTAGCCCATTGGTTTATAAGTCAACAACCCCCCCCCCCAGATGGATAGGTAAAAATAGCAAAAACTGTATGACCCTTTCATAGGCCGACCCTATATTTCAGGGTTGGCAAACTTTGGATCCTGGCCCATTGGGATAGAGCCGCTAGCAGGCCTGGGCTCCAGGTAAACAAAATGACAATGTATTAGATATTCAAGTCAATGCTTCCATAGAGTTTAAAATCATCAAATTTTGGTGTAGACCCGTTTATAAGCCGACCCCTGCTCTTTGATGCGTCACTTTTTTACCAAAAACATTCGGCTTATGAATGAGTACATATGATAGTTGGTATTTTTCTAAACCAAAAATTATGGTAAACTGAGGACATGACATGGGACAACTTATGAGCTGCTAATTCCAGAGAAAAAGCCAGTTTTTTCAGATCTTGAAGAGCGACAAAAAGGGTCAGAAACACCTTCCACTGGTTTATGCCACAATTACTTCAATTATTTTATATGAAAATCTGATTTTCATATAATCAAACCATAATTTCAGATACTATAACTGTATTAAGGCCACATTTTTACACGTTTTGTTCTAGAGTTTTGAAGATGAATTGTTTGTTAGAAATAGGATGATGGTACAGATGCAAGGAAAATCTAAGGAAGTGTTTTTCCTTGTCAAGGTAAGGACTACAAGAACACGTCTGAAGGAAGAAGCAAAGCAGATGAAAACTGTTTTGTCTGTTCTTAATTAGAATCCATATGCACAAAGGTGGAAGATTTTTCCCATTGGGAGAAATCTAACTGAAAGTGTTCATGTCAGTTTAAAATCTCAACATTAATTATACATTCTTTGTGCGGTAAGTTATCTGATTCACCAAAGAACCAGTAGCATGGATGCAAGTTGTCTACCCTGTAAATGTGTAAAGCATCTGACCTAACCTTTGAAGTGATTACCCATAACGCCCATATGAATGTACGCAAGAGCATGTGTTCTTTGAGATTAAAAATAAATGGTAGACAAATATGGTAAGGCAGTGTACAAAAGCAATCTTTGTAGCAGAGGGAAATTATTTAAGACAATTAAAACTGGTGATTTAAATCACTAAATCAGCAAGCAGGAAATCATGATTTAGATAAAAAACATGGTTAAAATCAGTTATTTGTATTATCTGGTTATTTTCCTAACAACTGGTTGATAACCACTAAAACATGTTGAATTGCTCAATTTGTGCAGCTGTAGTGCCATAAGGAAGATGTTTCTGTTCATGTAGTTAATTCATCTCTCAGAGAGGCCATAGCTAAGTCAAGAGAAGAATTCTTCCATCAACCTAACCACATCTATACCAAGGGTTAGTTCAAACTAACTACGATGCTCAGGGAACAGTGTTCTTCACAGCCCTGAGCGAGGCAGCTAAGTCAATCTAATTTTTAAGTATTTTAAGGCCTTGTACTGAGAGCTCATTTGGACAGATACATCTTGTTCTGTTCTTTGGGTATATTTATAATATTATACAAAAATATAAATAATTATTTTATAGTGTGATCTACAGAAAATATTTAGGAGTTTCTCCTCATTTCTATTTATGCAGTGTTAAATGAATAAACCCTCCAGCACCTAGACAAGATTATTCTTGTGTATGTTATAAAAGTTGGTAATATTAATATTTTAATGAGAACAGTAGATTTACATTACAAAGTTATGAGGATGAAATATATTTTAGAAGTAAATGACATTAGTTTGCAATGTTAGTATTCTTCTTCCAAGACAAAAATTCCAACCATGTAATAAGGCATTAAAATATGACAGTTTGATAACTCAGAATGAAGAGATAATGAAAAGGGAGAGGGAAGACATATGGTAAAGCAATTTTGGCAACATATTTTACTGAATGCCAGTATCTAAGTAGTTCATACCTTAAATGTGCCATTTTGATTTTTCATATATGAAACTAGAAAAATGTCCACTGGCAGAAGTGCTGATGTGATAAGTGCAATTGCCAATGCAAAAATAGCTGTTATGGTAGAAATTACTTCACTTTCTCGTCGACTCTGGTACTTGCGCACATAAACCCAACAAAAAGCCAGAATAGCCTGAAATACAAAAGAAAAGATAGATACCATAACGCAGCTCAGCACAAGAATATCAGAAATGGCATTCAAGTTAAACTGCATTTCTATTCTATATAGATACTTAAACTGCTCTCATCACAATAATATCAGAACATCTTCTTGCTGTGCATTAAACATGACTAACATCTGCTAGGGGTAGGATTACCACCTTTGAAATGCAAAAAATATGGCACAGATACCCCCACAAGACAAGCCCGATGCAATCCCAAGCATAAAGTAACTCAACAACCCCCTTCAACAGCCGCTTATAGTGTTTAGAGAGAAAACACATACAAATAAAATTGATAACATCACACATCTCACTCTTGCATGGCTCAAACACCCCTCTTCTTCTCCCCCCCCCCCCCCCAGTGCACTTGCATGTTGTAGGGCAGACAGCAGCTGGATTTTCAATAGTTTTTATCTATTATCAGTTAAACTGCATAAATGGGAACACTGCATCATCTTTAGCTGGACAGAAAAACCTTTAACATTAGCTATCCCAATGTATTGTGATAATAATGCTAATCTTTAGTCCCACACAAAAAAATCCTTGCAGATTAAATTATTTTTCTGGCAACTGGCAAATCCATAAAAATACTGGCCAGGCCAGTCAAATGCTAGCCTGAGCCATGGGTAGTTTGTTCTCTCCCCCCCAAAGGAGGATAGCCTACTATTGCTGCTACCTTTCGCTCCATTAGTTCAAGAGGCAAAGGCCTGGGCTGGGGATCCAAGAACCCAAAACCTGCTGATGACCCAAACTGATGGCCACTATGGTTTCAGTTTCTCTCTCTTTTTTTTTTTTTAAGTTATGAAATTACACACATGACGACCAGTAATAAGACTGCAAAGTCAGGCATTTGAAAGTTAGGACGTGTCAGAATTAGAGCTACTGTGAAACCTCAGTTCAGTGCTTTAGGGTACAATATGTAATTACATAGAATCATAGAATATCAGGATTGAAAGGGACCTCAGGAGGTCATCTAGTCCAACCCCCTGCTCAAAGCAGGACCAATCCCCAGACAGATTTTTACCCCAGTTCCCTAAATGGCCCCCTCAAGGATTGAACTCACAACCCTGGGTTTAGCAGGTCAATGCTCAAACCACTGAGCTATCCCTCCCCCAGGCTCAAAACATGACCACATACTGTTTTGCCACAGGACCCCTGCACAGCCTGTCTCCGCTGGCTACCCCTAGAGGAACCAGAGACCCCCAAGGGGAGGCATGCAGGAGCGTGGTCAGTAGCCCCAGGCCCCAAGGAGAAGGGGATGGGGGGGGAGCTGTTACCCCCTTAGTGGGGGGAGGAAGTGTGAGGGCCAGTTAGTTAACCCCAGAGACAGCAAGGAGGGAAGGGCCTGCGGGAGCCCGTTAGCCCGGACACTAGGGGCGTGGTTGAGAAGCACATGCTGCGAGGGTCCATGAGTGGGCAGGGGTGAGAACGCTCGTTATCCCGGTTACCAAGCACCCGAGGAGGGGGCACCGTGGGGTAACCCGTTCCCGCCAAAGGCTGTACGGGAGGCAAGGGCCTGCGGCCTCACAGAGCCTAGAGCGGCCAACCCGGGAAAGGGAAGACGCTCCAGTGGAGCCGCGCCGCCTCCTCCTACCAGCAGCGAGAGGCCGAAAAGGCACCAGCCCGTGAGCAGCTCCGAAGAGGCCGCCGCCATCTTCACTTCCGGCAACAGCAGCGGCACCACCCCTTCCCCGGGGAGGAGCTATTTAAAGGGGCGGGGCCTGGTTAGTTACTATGGAAACCGCTAAACAAACCACGGCGCACAATCGTAGCGCTCCTAGTGGTGCGAGCGGCACGTCATTAAGCCAGCAGCCAATGAAGAGAGGGTGGCGCTCCGGCCGCGCGCTCTTCGGCTAGGGGAGTTGGAAAATATTCTCTCTTTGGGTGTTCCCCGCCGCCGAGACCCACCCCCGGCAGGAGCCCCGGCTGCCTCTTCGACCCCGCTTCGCAGTAGAAGCCGCCGAGCCGGGGAATCCCTCCCCCCAGTGGCTCCGTCCCCAGAGACAATGGATGTTCATTTATCTCTTCCAACCTGAGCAAATTACTCCTGAGGGCGTTCTGCACCAAAAGAGTAAAAATTCTGCAAACAATATTTTAAAATTTTGCAAATTATATCGGTCAAATAAACGTGGAGGCCCCAGCATGGCAATGGGGAGCACAGGCCACTGGTTGCACAGAGGTGGGAGATCATTGTGCAGCTCCTCCCAGGGGACTTGAACTCAGCAGTGAGGCTGCACCCAACCCTGACACAGCACAAGGTCTGGGCCTGCCCCAGTTATAATACTCCAGGGTCCGGCCCCTCTGTGCAAAGTGCACCAGGTGTGAGTAGGCAGCCTCAGCAAGGCAGGGTCCAAGTGTGGCGGGGCTTATTGCAGGTAGGGTTACCATATCTCATAAATAAAGAAAGAGGACCCTCCAGGGGCCCTGGCCGCGCCCATTTCCCCACCCCTAGCCCCGTCCCAACTCCGCCCCTTCCGCACCCTAACTCCGCCCCCTCCTCCCTCCCACTCCCAGCCAGGGGGAAAGGGCTGCCCCAGCGCTACCGGCTTCAGGGTTTGCCAGGCAGCCCCCAGACCCTGCACCCCCAGCCGGCGCTTTCCCAGCACAGCTGGAGCCCGGGAGAGGAAGCGCCCAGCCGGAGGCGCAGGGTCTGGAGGCTGCCCAGCAAACCGTGAAGCCGGTAGCGCTCGGGCTTTGGGCAGCCCCTATGTCTCCGGACCCTGCGCCCCCAGCCGGGCACTTCCCCTCCCGGGCTCCGGCGGCGCAGGGTCTGGAGGCACGGGGCTGCCCGAAGCCGGTAGCGCTCGGGCAGCCCGGCTCTTAAACAGAGCCGAAGAGTCAGGGAGGAGCAGAGCCCCCGCGGCTGGAGGCTCTGCTCCTCTCCGGCTCTGTTTAAGATCTGGGTGCAGGTAGCTTGTCGGGTGTGACCCAGGTATAGGGCTCATCCGGGAGGGGGGTTCAGTGAGAGGGTCTGAGTATGAGGGGGTCTAGATGCATGGGGGTTGAGCAGATGGGGGAGCAGTTACCTTTACAGGGATCCCACCCCCTGCAGCTGAGTGATGGGTGCAGGAAGCGGGTGGGGGGAGTTTGCAGAGCTTCCTGCAGCTGGGGAAGAAATCTAGGGATGGGGCTGACCCAGTCCCAGATACCATGCAAGGGAAAAGAAAGTTCCTTCCTCCCTAGCCCAGCCAAGACTAGAATCTGAGTCTGGTGCAGGATAGGAGCCACCAGTCAGGTCTTCCTCAGTCCCACCGCCTGCCCCAAAGTGATTTACCTCTCTTTTGGTTGCCCTGGGCACCCAAAACATACTGCTGGGAATGGTCGCATGACGGCTCTTGTGGCTTTCATTTGCGTCCCTGTCAGAAAGTCATTTTTTCTGCAGAGACGCAAAGAAATCTGTGGGGGACATAAATTCTGCACATGCACAGTGGTGCAGAATTGCACCAGGAACAGCAAATTGACCAGAGTAGGAGGGAGACAGCATAGCATCTGCACAAGCAGGAGGGGAGAAAAACTTTATCTGGCAATACACTTCAAAGGTATACACTTCAAATGTTCACTGGATTATAAAAGAAAGGGAGAGGCTCCCTTACCTATCCTTCACTTACGGGACATAGGGAACAGCAATTTCTGAGCTTATGAACAGTGGATCCTCATAGCCTGAAGGTCAGGAGCTGTTGTTACTTTCCCATAAGTGACAAACTGTTTTAGGCAAAGATATAGCTTGCTAGAATTAAGTTCTAAGCACTAGAACTTTATATATATCCACACCAGCATCCTAGAGCAGCAGTTCTCGAGTGGGAGGCTCCCAGGTTTCAGGGGTCTGCAGGGCACTGCATGGCTCAAGCCTTGAGCCCCAGCACTCCCCACAGGACTGAAGCCGCAAGACCTGAGCTTGGTGCCCCAGTGGGGCTAAAGCTTGCAGCCCTGGTGCTACCCAGTGGGCCATGGACCCCCAGTTGAGAGCCATAGCTCTAGAGCCCTGCACCAAAACAAAAATTTGAATCTCCATCCAATCCACAAGGCTGGTAAACAATACAATTGCATCCATGGATCCAGATATCTGCGGATATAAAGCAGATATCTGTGGATTTGCAGGGCTTTACCTACAGACCCCATCATAGTGTATTATTTTTGTTTTGTCTGGCTTTGTCCAGCCTTTTCTATTTATTTTATTCTTGCCTGGTATCACTTAAATCTGTGTTCTTTATTAATACACCTATTCTTGTTTTATTACAAAACCATCTCAGTGCTATTATATTGAAGTAAAGTATGAGACATCTGCCAAATTAACAGTTAGGTGTGTCCTGTCTCTTTGTAGGCAGCAAATTTTATAATTTCTCTGAAGAACGGGGCACTGCAGGGAAAGGTCTCTGGGGAACTCGGGTTCACTGATTGTTACCTGCAAGGCAAAGTTTTGACTGGCAAAGTCTTGAGGAGCTTGTTGGCAAGGCAGACAAACTGGAGTGGCATGGTGCAGACATACAGGTTAACAGCAGCTGAGGCCAAGAAGTAGGGTGACCAGATCAGCGCTATAAAATATCGGGATGCGGGGGCGAGCAAAAAAAAAAAAGGGGGGGGGGGGGGAAAAAAAAAAAAGGCATTTCAAAGGGGCTGGGGGCATGAGCAGGCCCTGGCCACACGCACTGTCCTCCCCGCGGAGCCTCCCGCCCCCCGGCCCGCCACGGGCATATGCGGCACGTGGTGGGTCTGGGCAGGGGCCAGGTGGGCAGCGTGGGCCAAATCCCCACTGCTGCCGGGGAGCCCCACGCTTCTCCCTCCCACTCGCGGCTGCAGCTCCTTCCCAGCGGGACGCATCTCCCGCCACCCAGGCCACATGCAGCATGCGTCCCCCGTGCCTAGTCTCCCTCCTGCCGGGAAGGAGCCACTGGACACGCGCCGCATGTGCCCAGGGCGGGCCGGGTGGCGCGTCCTGCCGGGAAGGAGCCGCAGCCGTGAGCGGGAGGGAGAGGCGCGGGGCTCCCCGGCAGCAGCGGGGATTCGGCCCATGCCTCCCACCCAGTCCCTACCCGCTCCACACTGCCCCCACTGGACCCACTGTGCTGCCCCGCAGGCTGCAGGGCTGGAGCAGCCTCCAGGCTGCGCTCCTGGCCCCGGCCCCCGTGTGCAGCGGCCCGGGCAGGAGCCCTCTGGCGCGGCAGGGGGCTCAGAGCTGAGCCCCCCCGTCTCCCTCCCTTGCCAGCCCCCCTTTGCCCGCCCAGTGCCTGGATGCTGGAGCTGACTCACCAGATCCAGGATCCAGGCACCGCCGCCACCCCGTCCCTCCAGGCTTGCATCGCCATGCAGCTGCAAGCCTGGGAGGGAGGAGGAATGCTGCATGGTTGGGGAAGAGGCGGGGCCAGGGCAGGGATTGGGGGAAGCAGGGGGCGGAGCCGGGGCGGGGGGGCGAGAGTCCCTCCGGGAGGGCAAAATTTCTTGTTTGTCCAGTGTCCCGAACAAACATTGGTCGGGGTCGGGACGCAGGACAAAGAAGCAAATATTTGGGCAGTCCCGATAAAATCGGGATGTCTGGTCACCCTACCAAGGAGTAACACAGTGGCCATACAGTTCTAAGTTCCCTGGGGGAAGTGTCACAGATACAAGATGGTTTTACTTGGGAGAGTGGAGTAAAGGGGGAAGTACTGAAGGAAGGTTTGGGCCAAAAGGAAGGAGGCACCAATCAGATAGGGGGAGAAGATCCAACAGAGAGTTGGTTAGGGAGTGGGTAGAGATGTGATCCTGGAGTGTTTTGGACAGGGAAAAAGTTAAGTGGGGAGGTTTGGACATAGGGAGGGGAGAAATAAAGCAGGAGATGTTGGGCTAGTGGAGTGGGAGAGGGTGTGATTAGGAGCAGAGAAAGAGGAGGTGATTCAGAAAGATTCTGACATATGGTCAGGAGTTGGCGTGGCTATTGATGCAATTTTGAACTTCTTGTCATTTTTATATTCGTGCAACTCTTCAATGACTATCACCTGTTAAGCAGGAGCTTACAACTTTTATGCATCTGTATTATACTGTATTGTGTGATAGTCTACATTCCTCAGAGCAGACTTTCTTCTTCTAAACAGCACTGAGCACACTGTTGTCCAATAAATAAATAATAGCAAACAGGAATAGAGTTGACCCATCTGAAGAAGTGCAGTACTAAACTATGCCATTCCTTCCTAATGGTGCAGTCTGAGAAAACCTTGTGGGACTGCCACTAAAACTTACAAGCTTCAGACTCCAGTCCTAGCAGAGTATACAGACATTATTTCCATATCTGGCAGCCCTCTAACTTTGGTTTGGTGAATTTAGCACTTGAAGCTGCAAGGTATATTTGTGTGTCAATTAATCCTATTAAACCATTCATTTTAGAAACTTCTGAAAACCCATAGATTCTGCCAAACTTTCTCCAACATTAGTGACTCCTCTGTGCTCACCTTCACAGCACTTGTTCACACTGTTTGCATCATTTTATTGCCAGTGCTTAGAGTCAAGTGAGTTGCACAAAGATGAAGACCCGACCAAACAAAAGGAGAGAGCTGTGGGGTGATGATTCCTGGTGAAGGGGCATATTAATAACAATTTCCACTTGCCTTATCCAGAGATAGGGAGGGCAAATTAAGCAAAGGAGAACGCATAAGAGGAGGAGAAGAGACATAAAACAGGGAAAAAGAGAAAGAAAATAGAGAACTAATGGGTAGTTGAAAAGAAAGGAGCTAGACAACATGAAGAAGACAAAGATAACAGGCTAAAGGGAGAAAAGAAATCATGGGTTAAGAAGTACTAGACAAGATGAAAGAAAAAAAAGAGGCAAAAGAAATAGGATGGTGGAGGGAAAAAGAAGAGGAAATTAGGGGGAAACAATCCCCCAGACAACAGGTGGAAGAGAAAAACAAGAAAAAAGTCAAAATGAAAGAAACAGGATAAGAAGCATTAATTAAGCCAATTCATACATTCAGAAGTGTAGGAACTTTTGCGGATAAGAGAGACTCAAGCACCTGAGAAAGAAGAATGTAATGACACTTTGGTTTCTGCTTTAGAAAAAATGTCCTGGGAAGAGTGCCCTGGACTTAAACCATAAGGAGTCATCTTTGGTCACAAGATGCCAGTGTGTAAGTATCTTCTTCCCATAACTCAAATTCTTTGCCTGAACAAAATAACTAGTAAGAATATCCAGTAACTGATTCCTTTAGACATATATAAAAAGCTGATTGTTGATTTAACATCTCCAAAACATTCACCTCTATACAGCTATAAGTTTTTGTATGTCTGCTAAAAGTACATTAATGTAGTCAATATTAGTAAGGCCTATAACTGAAAATCAAAATTCTGTGATAAACAGTCAGATTCTGTAGCAGGCAACTGTATGTACATCATTGTGGAAAACAAACTAACAAATACATTACAAAGTTGCCACTCACACCCACTTCTGTATCTCAATTGCTTATCATCCCTGTATACTGTTCCTGTTGTAATTCTCCAGCAAGGAAGCACCATTTTTACAAATCTGCTGTTACTCTGCCCTTGCCTACTAGTTTCTGGTTTTGTTGGAGGCAAAGCAGAAACACAGTCCTTATGGGGACTAGCAGAGGAGGGAGGGGGCGCGTGGGTGGGTGGGGATGCAGGTATAGTGTTTCCTTGTAGGTTGAAACTGCTAGTGTCCGGGAGCCTGTACATTCTTTCTTCCCCCTCCCAAAGAGGGGGAGTTCCCAGTGCCAGCACATGCTCATTCCTTCCCTAGCACAAAAATTGAGGGGGGGACTCAGTGACACATTTTGACAGTTTCTGTGGTGTGGGGATTTTGTGATTAGAGACCTAAGTGGATAGAATCAATGTCTGCATAATCAAGGAGAACAACGATTAATAGGTACTATGGTTATTCAGTTACGTTTTCAAAAGATTAAAATTATGCTTTCATAAATTATAAAGCCAGAGGGACTATTGTGATCATCTAGTCTGACCTCCTATATAGCACAGGCCATTCCGGAATTAGTTCTTTTTTCTGTTGGTCAAACCCTCCACCACAGTAGCTCTCATAATGGATTTTCTGATCTCAAGTTAGTTCCCTGCTGGCAGGCAGCTGTTACCTTCCCCAAAGTGATCATCAAGTTCATTTCCACAGTGAAGGGGAGGTTCTCACTCTCCTTTAATGGTGCTAATATAGAGGCAAGCACAGATCAGTGTTCCAGAGTGCCTTCCTCATTCTGTAGTTCTGCAGGAACAACTCATTCCCCTTAGTCTGTGACTGTGGTGGTGGGTGCCTGCCTGTTCCCTAGGGAGCTCTGCAGGCTGCTTGCCTCTATCTCTGCACTCCTTGCACTGCTTCACTGCAGTTGCCTCCTGATGGCTTTTCAAAAGCTTCAGCAGAAACCTTTCTTCTGGGAGCTGGGCCAGAAAGTGTGAGCTAGGCCCAGGAGGGCAGTGAAACTGCAACAGTTCAGAATATAAATCACAGTATTGTGAACTCTAAGCATTAAAAAATCATGAGTCAGGCCACCAAAATTATAAGATCAGCCTAAAAATCATGAGTTTTCCAAAATAATAAATGCTGAGTTTTGTTTGCTTTATTTTTCAGTCTTTAGAGGAAATCAACTACCACCCCAAAGTCCCTGTAATTATTTCAAGTTCAAAATTCAATCTGAAATGCACATTCAAAAATATGAGCTTCCCTGCTGGCTGCTCAGAGAGGGGCTCTACTTACCCTCCTGGAATGCAGGACCCGCTCTTCTAGGGCTATCTTGTCTCCCCTTCCTTCCCCATTCAGTCTCCTCGCCCACTCACATTCTCCCTCCATGGTCCCTCACAGGCACCTGTCCCTAGCTAACCCCCTCAATTCACCTGCCTGGACATTTTCTCTCCCTTTCCCTTTACAGTATCCTTACCCTCATACTTAACCTGTTTCCACTGAAAGCCCCCTTAACCTTCCTCAGTTCTCCACGTTCCCCTGCAACTTTCAGCCTCTCCTGCCTCCCACATTCCCCTATCCTGAGTTGTGTTTGAGGGAGGCTGGGGCTAAACCCAGATTTTTGTTTAATTGTAAGAGGTAGAGAGGGCTGGGTTGGGCCTGAGTTCAGGTTACGACCCAGTTCTGGTTTGGGAAAGGTTGTTGCCAGGGCCAGTGCAAGGATATTTTGCACCCTAGGCAAAACTTCCACCTTGTCCCCCCTCCCCCCCCCAAATAAATCACATACATTATACACAATACACGGTCACAGAGTAACATGTTATAATTTAGAATTTATGTTTCTGCGCTTTAAGTTTAGCAAATTTAGAAACAAGTTCCTCCAAGTCAATGCTGTGAGCAATGTCATGTTCCAGGGCCGCCCACAGGATTCAGGGGGCCTGGGGCAGAGGGGCTGGGCTCGGAGATGGGGGTCAGGGCTGTGCTGTATGTTGGAGGCTCCCCCTGCCCCATAAGTATGTCAGAGGCTCCTGGGAGAGGGGGTAAGGGGCACCCCCCCGACCCCATCCTCCCCACAGCCCTGACCCCCAGCTTCGAGCCCAGCCCCTCTGAGCCAGAAACCCCCCTGACCCCATCTCCCCACATCCCTGAGCCCAGCCCCTGTGAGCCGGGCACCCCCGAACCCAGAGCGCAGCTCCCCATCCAGCCCTGGGCAACAGCAGCACCACCCCGAGGCAGCGACAGCCCATTGGTACCAACCATCACCATCACCCAGCAACAGCCCATTATGTAATTGCAAATGTAT
This sequence comes from Trachemys scripta elegans, assembly GCF_013100865.1. NCBI lineage: Eukaryota > Metazoa > Chordata > Testudines > Emydidae > Trachemys > Trachemys scripta. The sequence goes on along the minus strand of NC_048300.1, from coordinate 150,188,987 downwards.
ACATACCATTACAGCTTTTAATGTTTTTAAATAATGTATTTAGTGTATTTTCAAATTATTACAAATTATTTTTTGAATGTATTTAACTAGTTATATTTTACATTTCCAAATACATGTTACTATAGTATTGCAACTTTTTTTTATGGAAGGGGCCCCCAAAATTGCTTTGCCCCAGGCCCCCTGAATCCTGTGGGCAGCTCTGGAACATGACATTGCTCACAGCATTGACTTGGAGGAACTTGTTTCTAAATTCGCTAAACTTAAAGCACGGAAACATAAATTCTAAATTATAACATGTTACTCTGTGACTGTGTATTGTGTATAATGTATGTGATTTATTTGCGGGGGAGAGGGGCGCAAAGTGGAAGTTTCGCCTAGGGCGCAAAATATCTTTGCACCGGCCCTGCCTGTGTCAGCAAGCCGCCGGCAGCCCAGGGGTTCCCCTGTGTCAGCACGCGGACACAGGGGAACCCTTGGGCTGCCTGCCGGCGGCTCAGACTCCCTCTCCCTCCCAGCGCAGCGGCCCCTGGAACGATGTAAAAAAAGATGGGGGGCACAACTTTTTGGCGCCCCCAAAACTTGGCGCCCTAGGCAACTGCCTAGTTGGCCTAAATGGTAGCACCAGCCCTGGTTGTTGCCTAGTTCTGATTTGGGGAGGTTATGGTTGGGTTTAGGGGTTAGTTCTGGTTTGGGGTTTGGTTCCAGGAGGCTTAAGCTGATTCCAGCTGCGGCTTGGTTCTGGTTGGGGAAGTTCTGCCTGGGTTCAGGGCCTGGTGCTGGGTCGGCTCTGGTCCCAGTTCTGGTTCAGGGAAGCTCTGGGTCAGTTCTGTTGGGGGCCCAGCTAAGTTTAGGGATTGGTATTGGTTCGGGGCTCAACTCCAGGAGCCTCTGGCTCAGAGTTGAATCCTGGAGGCTGTGACGTAGTTCTGGTTGTGGTCCAGTTCAGGCTGTAGTTTGGTTTTGGGCAGGGTCTGGATCAGGGAAGCTCTGGCCAGGTTCTGGTTGGGCTCTGGCTCAGGAAGGCTGGGATCTGGCTGGGAGAGGGTGTGGCTTGGTTCTAATTGAGGTCCGGCTCAGGGAAGGTTGAAAATTTTCCATGAACTGGAAATTTCAAATTCCAGCCAGTTTTAATAGTGTGGGCATATTTACTATGGAGAGACAGTTGCAACCTTAATTTAGGGAGAAGCTACTATCTCCTATAATTAAGTAATATTTTTGCACTATATCTTTGGCTTGGATAATTGGTTTGGCCTGAAAATTGCCAGATTTACTCTGAAAGCAAAGGAATTTTTTTCTGCATTTTTTTTTTATATTGACTTTAGTGGAAGGAGGAACAGGCATTATACGTGTGTATGACAGGTAGCTCTTCTTTGGTTGGGTACAGTTTAGAAAGAATATGAGAGTCCTTGTTTTGCTGACAGCTAACAGAACCACATTTAGCTCAAGTGGTAGGATCTAGGTTCTTACCCAGGCTCTGCAGGTTTATGTGATTTAATGTAGATAAGATTGCAATCACAGTTTCATTAGAAAGTTGACTTTGATCTTCCCTGTAATTCCAAAAGAGAAAATAAATAGAAAAATCCTCAAGCTTTCAAGTCTTTAGGGTTAAATGCTCCACTGCAGTTATCTGGAACATTTGAATTAAATTGTTTATGGATTTATTGAGATTAAACAATTATAAAATGTTTCCTTTTTGAATGCTTGCAAAGCATATAAAGTTTCTTTGTGTACCTCCAGCTACCTAATCACAACATTTAAATATAGGTAGATTTTGGCATTGACTCATGCAAGAGGCAGTTTTCAAGGAAAGCATTGCAAACTGTTTTTAAAATTGCTATTATTTCCAAATTAGACACAATTCTTTCTGTCATAAATCTGACAGATCAAATAAAACCCATGATAATGGAGAATATTTTCATCATTGACCTCCAAACCAGTCAGAGACACTTTTTAAAAGTGAAATGAAAGGCTAGGATCTGGTAAAAATGACTTCACTTTTAATATCACTTTGGCCTGGAGGGAATGTAATGTGCATAGGACCATTTTCCAGATGGGGTAGTCGAAGAACAAAGGCTTTTAGTGACTTGCCAAAAGATGACATAGGAAGTTAGTGCATGAGCCAAGAACAGAATCCTGATCTCGAGGTGATAGATCACATTGTATCTGTTAGGTCACCTTGTCACCCACTGAGCTTCAAATATGTGTACCTAGGCCAACTATGTAATTGGGCTAAGGATGCTTTCACCCATTTGTATAAAGTGCTTTGAGATCTATGGAAGTAAAAGCACTATATGAATGAAAAGCCTTGTCGTCAGCAGACAGTTTTTCACTTGGGGTAACTAGACACAGAGATTTACTAGCTTGGCTGGGAAGCCTTCTGGCCTAGTGTGTTAGACACTAACTTAGAAACCTGGTTGTAGTCTTGACTCTGACATTTAATTTGCAATTTTTTGGAACAGTTTTTTTAACCAACTTCTTTTCACGGTGAATTTGGCTGTGCTGTGCATGGAAGTATAGCTGATTTAGCTATATAGTAAACATTGAATGTATCTTTCAAATTATTCATCCAGAATTTCTTACTGGGAGGTTTTTGGTTATTTGTTATTCATTATTTCTATTCTAGTATGTATATGTTCATATAACACAGTTATAGTATCTGAACACTTTCTAGTGGTGAATTAAAGTAACATGACTAATAGCTGTCAAATGTGGTTTGTTTTTTTCTTTCATCATCTCCCCAGAAGGAAAGTTGTGTGTGCATCAGAGGGTTTTGGTTTTTTAGGTTGTTTTGGGCATTTATGTGCATGTTGCTCTGTATTTACATTATATAAAGCAAGGTCACAGAAATGTGCTTTGCACTTGGAGCAGAAAGTGGGGAGGTTTGTGATGGTCGTTAGTTCCTGTGAGAGTTTATTCCACAGTCTCAGACCAACCCCTATTTGTTTTCTGTGAGGCCTACAGAAATCGTGACAATGCTAGACTGTTGGTGTGACAGTATTGAGACCACTTCCTATCATGCTGACCAATACTGTCTCATTGTTTCCTTGTACTCCCTCACCAATCTGTCTGTATCCATCTTGCCTCCTGTCTTAGATTTGGATTGTAAACTTACTGAGGCTAGGATTGTCTTTTTGTTTTGATTACACTAAGCACCTAGCACAACAGGGTCCTAGGCGCTACAATAATACAAATAATAAATAATAATTTCCTCTTGTTTATTAACATTAATTTATCCAGTGATGAAGCAGAAATACTCCTGTGTGATTGAGTGACCCCACTCAGACACCACAAACAGCAAATTGGTTGAAATGAACAGTTCACAAACTGCCTATTGCTGGCATTTATTTGTCTAAAGTATTTGGCAAATACTTCAGAATAACAAACATATTTTTTTAGAAATCAGGATCAGTTTGTAAATAGCTAATTACCAGAAAAAGAGTTAAACTTTCAACAAATACCATTAGTAACAAATAATTCAAATATTTCTTGCAGTACTAAAAGTGAACTACAAAAGGCAAGAAGTTTACTCTGGTTTACTTTCAACAGTGCACATATGGATAGAAAGCAAAATGCTATATTGAATAATATATGTTTTTCTATATATTTAGGATAAAAATAGCAATCATTTTCATGCATAACCTCTTTGCACCTTTGTATTTCATATAATTAATTTATATATATATATATCAAATCCACCAGCTGAAAATGTTTCCCTTGAGTCATTGCTATTCATTAATTATGCATGCTATGAAACCAAAATTGCCACACTTGCCATGAAGAATTAAAAACTTGTATGAACAATACTAAACATGTAATTTTCCCAAATGGAAAAGAAAACAATCTGCATTTTGAATGTATAAACATTTTATGAATATTATAGGATTGAATACATTATCACTAAAGTATTAAAGTAATGAATAACAGAAACCCGTAACAGCTAAGAATTATTAAAATTATAAAAAAAGAAATGTTGTAGATCTATGCTAGCCACAAATCTGTTGTATTCTGACTACAATGGTTATCTAAATATTTAGCTGGCTTTAATAAATAAACCATGAGACCAATTCCACATCAGCAAAAAATATTGTGCTCTTTTTTTTAAATCCCTCCTAATTTGACTGAAGGAAATAGAGAAGGCTTAATATGAAATATATTAAGTAATAGTGGAAATTTGTTCCTATGCCATACAATTTTAAAAAAAATTCACTTAAAGAAAAAGTAGTTCTCTTACAAACAGGGTGGATTGATTCAAATCGAGGCAATTTAAATCACCAAGTGGAAAGCCTTGATTTAAATCATAAATTTTAATCAACTTCTCCACTTGTTCTTCAGTTATTTTCTAAAGAAAGGTGCATTCTCATTGATTTTAACCATTAAAACATGTTGATTTACACTATACCTATATACAAGTAATTTAGTATCTGATGTATGTTTAGTTGCAGCACTGTTGGTGGTACCAGCTGATGATTCTGAAGTTACAGACATTGCAGATGATGGGCATCCATAACTCCTTATGTCTAAGATGGACCCTGAAACAAAATGGTTTAAAAAAGAAGTCATTCTTACTCACTGAGTATTACACAGTGCCCTGCTTTTAAAAAAAAAGACTGTAAAATGAAAAATTCCTCCTACTGCAGCTATTTGTACCACTGTTTAAATGCTATCATTTATTCTACACCCAGTTTTACAGGGAAAATAATTAATGAATCATAAGTATTATCTAAATCTATTTAAACTCTTATCTATAGCAACGCACCAAACAGCTTGACAAAACAAAACATTTTTTAAATGTTAAAAATTCATAAATGCCTAATAAAAACTTTACTTCTAAACTGGAAATCTTCACCTAGTATGTTTGATTATACTGAGCAATAAAGAGTCACTTCAGAATGCCAGCAGTAACAGTAAAAAATTTAATTGATAAATACTCCCACAACAAACTAACATACCAGTTATATTTAGAACACAAACATTTTGAAATTTGCAAGTAATCCACGCAAAACACACATTTATGACAATCTAAATAATCACTTACTGGAATAGTAAAACATGGTAGGCACTCCATAAGAATGGTGCAAAAATGAGTTGTCTATTTAACCAGTTGATTCAGATTGTTCAGACATGTCCATATCATCATCTTCAAAGTCATTATCTTCTGAGGAGCATTTTTCATAATGTTTTATTCTGAGAACCAGAGCTGGCATTTCTTTGTTGCTCTATTTATATTTGGCATGTGTTCTTCTTTTACCTAGATGTACAGAAATTTATTGAAAATATTCCCAAATAGGGTCCTTTTTATGGCCTGCCACCATGGCTGTTTCCCACCCACCCCCCTTCCTAGGTGTTGAAATCAAGGCTAGAGGCTGCACTTTGAAGAATGTTGTCCCTTCTTCCCATAGTGTCCTGCTTTGACACCAGTGTTGCTCTTTTCTAGTTGTGCACTCTGCTCCTTCTTCCTTGTTACATACTGATCTGACCCTACTCCCAGGAAAAGAAAAGAACTAACAACCATCAATGACTTCTGCTCGTGTAACTCACATGCCTTTTGCACTGAAATATTTTCTTTGTGCAAAGACAGAGAGAGAGGCAGTTGAGAAATTAATGGATTTTTCTATATATATCTCTGTGTACACATGCAAGGAGACTGAGCAAGGCCATTTATCTGATGTGCCCAGAACCATCCAGAAGCAAGGGCTGGTCGTTACTGGGCAGTTCAGTGTTTTTTCATGAGTTTTTCATGCGTTTAAATGCTGCATGGTATCATAAATATTCATAATATGAGAACTGAGCCAATCAGAGCTCCAGGTAGGGAGAAGCTATAAAACAGGAGTATGAGGCCATCCAGGCAGGCTCAGTGGATGATCCTGGTGAGATACATGATGGTTTCTTTTGGAGTCAGAGGCTGATCCCAATGTTTGTGATGACTTTACCAGTCTCTTGCTCCCAGGAGCACAGTCCCTTGGTCCCCATAGGATCAAACCCTTAGTACAGTACATGGCATACTGTGAGTATTTATAAACTTGACCTCAGAAGTTATATTTTTTTAACTGATTCTTTCTTTATATAGAAAAGCAGTCTTTAACTCAACATTTTTGATAAAGGCTTGGCCATGGACTCAGGGCCGGCTCCAGGCACCAGCCAACCAAGCACATGCTTGGGGTGGCACCTTGAGGCAGGGCGGTGCTCGATTTTTTATTTATTTTTTTGATTTGGTGGCACAGCGCTCGGACGGGGGGTGGGGCTTCGGGCGGCATGGTGCTCGGGGGGGCAGGGGCTTCGGGCGGCGTGGTGCTTGGGGGGGCGGGGCTTCGGGCGGCGTGGTGCTCGGGGGCGGGATTTTGGGGGGGCGGGGGCTGGTGCGGTGCGGCGGTCGGAAGGGGGCAGGGGCTTTGGGTGGCGCTTGGAGGGGCAGGGCTTTGGGCAGCGTGGTGCTGGGGGGCGGGGCTTCGGGTGGCGTGGTGCTGGGGGGGCGAGGATTTCGGCGGCGCTCGTGGGGGGTACGGCAGGGCGGCTCTCTTCTTTTTTGCCTGGGGCAGCAAAAAAGTTAGCGCCGCCTGCATGGACTTATCATATTAATTTTTATTTAAATGTTTTTAGAGATTGTAATATGTTTAGGCCTTAAAATATTTTCTATTACATTCAAGATTTCATTTTAAACAGGTTTATTTTTTAAAAAGAAACTCTTATAATTTAAATAAAAAAATCCAATTTAAACAAGTAACATTTCCCCCCCCCTCCACAAAAAAAACCATAGATTTTTATCTACCCTGCTTACAAATGGTTGCTATTAAAATATTTACATTTGTTGGGAACAAACATTTCTTTGACATGGTTCATCATGTGTTTATATACAGTGCATGCAGCTGCAAGCAGGCTTTCCAACAGCAGTTCATATTTTAAGTTCATGTTCTGTTGGTATTTTCCATCTAGTTTACCTAGATAGGACTATGTTAAACATGAAATTGTCTTAAAAGTAATTGTAAGCAATGTCAACATAGTTTTATTACCCTATCTTGATTGCTTTTCCTCCTGTTGTTCATAGTTTACATACATAAAAAGTTTGTCCATTATTCCAAGGATAACGTAAAATCAAGAAATCCCTCTCCATCAGCTGCCCTATAGATAGAATTCAGAGATCAACTGTACTTTTTTATTATTGCACTGATGGCATACTGCGTGTGTCATTTGCAAGAAGTCTATTTTAATGGCCAAAGAGTGGATTTAACAATATTTTTTCGTCTCCATTCAGAGTGAAATTCAAAACTATGTCTAGGTCCAGCACAAGGCCTATGAACCCCTTAAGTCCTCCAAATAGCATTGTAGTGATGCATGAGCCTTGTGCTGACCTGCACAGAGGTGAATTTTACCTATAGTGTAGTAAGGTTAGGAATCCTAACATACTTAACTTTACTACCGTGAGTAGTCACCTTGTAATCCAAGTAAAGTTAATATATATGTAAATGTTTGCCAGAGCAGGGCCTAAGAAACTAAGCTAACTAGACAATAATTAATACAGTTCATGCAGAGTCAACAATCATAGGCAAAGGGTGAAAATATTTTTGGGGCAGGGCCTGACTCTGTCCTGGCTCCAAGGATGGGGGGTTTGAAGAGCAAGCCCACTCACCATTGGCAAAAGCAGCAGAGCAAACCCACCTGGCCCTGCATTCACCCAGGCCAGTGGCAACTCAGTCCTATCCTTTGGGGTTTGACCTGGGGATGGCAGAGCAATCCCTGGCAGCAGCAGCTCTATGCTGTCCCACAATGGTGGCCTGGGCTCGTCCCACTCTGGCCCATTGGCACTCACCTCAAGGAGGAGTCTTGAGGGGCCCACTATGATGTCATGTGGTGGGCATCTGGGCTTCACCTGCTGAGCTGTGCATGCATGCTGGGGTTGGGGAGTTGTGCAGTTTGGGGGGTGAACCCCCACTAGCCCTAGCCACTTGCTGCCTACATCAACAAACAGTTTCAAGCTCTTAAAAGTTCCCATTACAGCCCTTAGTTTATATGATTTTAAAACTTTTCAAATACTTTGAAATCTGGGGATTTCTATGAGTGAATAAAATGTGTATGAATGAATAAGAGAATGTTCTCTCATCCAATTTCACCCTACTCCTTACAAAGGTCTAAATGGGATCATGGTTTCAGCAGTAATATTGCAGAAAAATGAAGCCGTAGACACTAGAACTCATGGAGGCTGTAATTTCACCAACTACCACCCATGCTTCACCAAGCTAGTATAGGCCAGGAGAAAGCAATGGCACAAAACCTTCTTAAAACTTTTTAAAACTTTAAAAAGGAAAAAAGAGTCACTTTAATGTAAAAAAGCCTGGGAGATTAAGGAACTGTATTGTGATAAATAAAGTGCCTACTAGATTACATAGAGCTGCAGATCCATGATTACACAGATCCTTGAAACTCCCCTCTCCCCTCCTCCCCCCACAACTGGCATGAAGGAGCTGTGGCTGGCATGAGGCTGGTAACTGGCATGAAGGGAACTGCAGAGTTGCTGCACGCTTTGGCCCTGTTTTGGGGGTGATGGATTTCATCTCCCAGCTGCTTCACATTTCATTGACAGAGAGCCTGAATATACTGGTTCCAGTAGGATGCAGTAAATTTCTCCCACAGGGCAGTCCTACTTAGATAAACTTTTTGGGAGATCAAAGGAGGACGCTCGTCTCAGGAATCCTGGTATGAAGTGGAGTTGGAGGGGTGGAGGAAAAGAAAGAACAAAGAAAAGTCACAGAGAGGAATAATGACATGAGTTTACTGCTACCAACTTTTAACCTTTATAATTTAGGTTAAATGACCCGTAGTTGTGCAGCTTTCCATAGCTGCAACTTCACAAAAAAGTAAATTATTTTCTTTTATTTTCAGCTATTTCTCTCCTCTAAATGTCATTCAACCACAACTATAATTTGGATGTGACTTAATATTGATGGAAATGTGCACTGACTGACTGCCCTAGGAAATAAGAGACTCTATCCTTGGTAGAGAAAGATCAAATAGATGGAGTCCAGTGACCTTGCCCGTGTAGGGGATGCCAAGTACAGTAGGACTGCCTCCTGTTTTTCTGAAGGATGAATTATATTAAAGTTGCATACATACACACAACTGTGTATGTGCACGCATGTGCAGCAATCCCAGAGTCCTTGTATGTTGTTGTTGATGTATTTAATATTTTACAGGACCCAAAGGAGTGCTAGGCATCTCACAATACTAATAGGAGGTCTTGGTCCATGACTATGGCTCTTAGACTCTACAGTAATACAAATGAAAACGAATAATATAATAGGAATTCCTGTTCCCTGCCACAAAGCGCTTACCGCCTGATCTCGAATATAATATAGTCAGTGGTTACAGAAACAGCAGGGAAGAGGGACAGGAATTAGCTTAATAAATCATTTACTTTTCCAGTTCATTTTTTATCTCATGAGTGAACTGCTCATTTATATGGAAGGAGGGAGGGGTGTTTGGACAATGGAGCTGAAGCTGGGAGTTGATATAGGAGAGAGGCAGAAAACTGAATTGTGGAAGGAAGATGGTGTACGGGAATATACTAACAGGAGCAGAATACCCTAACTTTGGTTGTAAATTACAGACTTAGTGCACATGGCTATACCGTTTTTATTTAACAGCCATGTGAATTTAGGGGATTTTTTGGTTTTACCCACTGGAGGGCTCCCATATTGCATTTAGTTGTTATAAGACTACTCGTACTCCTGTGGAAGCCGCTGATTTCAGTTGCTCAAAGAACAGGGCGAAATCCTGATGTCTTTACTTAAAATAATCTCCTACTGACTTCAAAATTTCAATGGCAGTTTTACCAGAGTAAGCTCTTCAGGATTTGATTCTTAATACAACAACTTATTGATAGACTACACAAATAATAATATTCAGTTGATATAAAGACAGATATGCATTGAGATTTCATACCAAGATTTATCTGCATGCAAGATTTCACAAACATGACATCTCATATATGCCCTGTCATTAGCTTTAACTTAACATGACCAGAATCAAGTTTCTCCTTATGTCTCCCAAGCCTTACTCAGTCTCTGAATCTCTCTCATTATTGTCATCAGCATCACCCTTCCAGTCATTCAGGCCATAACTTGAGTGTCACAGTCAACTCTTCCCTTTCTCTAGAGCCACATATCCAGAACATATCTAAATCTTGCCTCTTCTTCCTCTGCAATGTTTTCAATATGCAATTTTCTCTCTCTTGCTGCACCACTAAAATTCTTGTCTAGGACTTTATCTTCTCCCATCATGGCAGCTACAACCTTCCCCTCTCTAACCTTTTTTACATCCACTTTTGATCACCCTGTTCCATCAAAAATTATGTTGAAAAAAATTATAAGCAAGGCCTGTCACACTGGTCCTAACACCCTCTTCTTTGAATCACCCTACTCTACTGGTTCCCTGTTCTTACACACAGCATGAAATACAAGCTTTTTGCCTGCACTTTTAAGCTTTCCAAAAAGATTTCCAAAACTGAAAACTGTTATGAGCCAATTTAATTAGGAAGAAAATTTGACACAAAGGAATGTGAATGATATCTGGGAATTGATCAAGAAAACCTCACTAGATACCCCAAGACCCATAACTCCAGAACCACAAAAGAAGGGTTTTTTTCAGTTAAAAAAATTGCTCTGATTAAGAAGAGAAACCAGCAATAATATGTATGGGAGGAGTTGATAGCAATGACTGTATATCAGCAGTTATGAAATACAGATAACTGATGAAGGAAGCTAAATGTATCAATGACAGTTGACACATGATGCAATTAATAAAAGTATAAACCCATAATTATTGCCAGTCAAGGTGGTTTATGGAAAATATCTTGTCAAACTTGAAATCATTTTCTGATTACGTTAGTTAGGTTGATAAGGGCAACTATTGACATCATAGATTTCTGCAAGGCATTTAACATAATGTTGCATGATGTTCTAATTTAAAAATTAGCACCATACAAAAATAATTTAGTACAATTAAATAGATTAAATAGATGATAATCCCCATTTAAAATTACTATCTGATGCAGGTGTTTCTAGTTGGGGGCCCAGGGTTTTGTTCTTGGCCCAGTGCTATTTATCAGTGATCTGTAAGAAAATTATCTTAGGGGATAGCACACTTCATGGCTCATGTAGGCCAAGCTCATGGCACAGACATGGCTCCTTGCATTCCTCCATGCACCATCCCTACAACATATCGGCAAAGTTCTGTATGTTATACAGCTTTTTAAGTACAAATAGTTTTTCGTGTTTTTAAAGAAAAAATATACATTATGACTCTAGATTCTATGGGTAGACTGTAATCTCTAGCAATTTTACAGGGTACTGCCACTATACCTAAATTTGATTTTTAAGTCATCTAAGTCACTCCTCCTCTCTTTGTTATTTTATCAGTTTCGTGTTTTTAAAATTTTGTATACGTTGGCCTGCTTTCAAGTTCGGGCATAGTTTCTACTGCTCATGTGATTTTATGACTCTGTTGGTCATCTTGCAGGTGCTGTTCATCTTGTAGCATAGTTTCCATAGCGCAAGCTTCTATTTGCTCGCTTATAGCCAGCTTTTGATCTCAAAAGGAGTTTATGTTGATGGCATTTGGATTACCACTTAGCCTTTGTAAATGCCAATTGTTCTGAGGGTTTCTTGTGGCATGATCTAGGTAATGAACTGTAAAATTGAAAAGCATAACTTAGTACACCTATATGACATAAATATAGGTAAGTCTTTACTTTAAACTCATCTGACACCTACAGACAGTAGGAAGGAGAACTGAATAACTCCATACCAGTGTTCCCCTTGCCAGGAGCTCTGTATCTCTCATTTTGTTCCTCTTCCACTCCCCCACCCCAGCAAAAAAATTGTCTTTCTTCCCCCTTGATTGCTAAAAGATGGGCAGACTGTTGGTGCTCTCTCTCTCTCTCTCCCCCACCATGGAGCAGGTTTGGGAAGTCAGCACTAGAGGAAGGAATGAAGCCTTCTTCACTCTCCTTTGTCTCTGGCTCCCCCTGCTGTTTCTTTCTGTCTGGGAGATAAGTCATTCAGGGTGTCCACATTTTAAACTCCATTGGGACATGGACAGAGCTGAGATGGGGGCTGTATGCTGGAAGGTGTTAATGGCCACCTTCAACTGGTTCTTTGAGCTATGGAAAATTACAAAGTGGATAAAGAGGATAGGTGTGCTAAGCAGATGTGAGGGGCCCTGTGTGTCCTCCATTCTCCTTTTCCGATTTTTCCAGTTTTCCCCAAAATCTATGGTGTTCTGCCCACTGATGCCTGAACATCCCCTGACATTTTTTAATTGATCAGATGCGATGTTCCAAAATTATCATACTACATACAAATAGAGAATGTCGTCAAATTGATTGTAGGGCCTAGCTTCACTCAGCCAAAAATCACTGTTGAATAAAGTTTACAGATGACACAAAAATTGGTTGAGTGATAAATAACAAGTACATGTCAGAGCTATCTGGATTACTTGGTAATCTGGGCTCATTTGAACAACAGAATGTAGATCACACTTATAGAATGGGGGACTGAACAGTGGAAAGCCATGACTGTGAAAGAAAGTTATAGGCCTGGTGGATATTCAACTGAACATAAGCTCCTTTTGCGACGTGGTGGCTAAGGGATCCCCATACTGGATCTGAAGGAGAAATTCTTTAGGCACAATCAGCCTCACCCTGCTACACCTACAGTAGGTTAAAAGGGGTGAATCTAACTCAGTTAGGCCCTGACCAAGAAGGAGAGCTTCTCTTTGGCTCTCACTCATCGAGAAAAGCCTGGCTGGAGTTAGGGAGCTGAGTGGGACTGCTGGCAGACAGAGCCTCTCTGAAGGAAGGTATGTCTACAAGAGGAGCCCAGGGAAGTCAGGAAGGAGTAGCACAAAGTGAGTCAGCCCAAGACAGGGTGAGATAGGAAGTGGAACTGAGACACAGTCAAGGGCCTGTGAAGTCAGGCCTTGACTGCCTATTCAAGGGTCCCTGAATCAGAACTCAGTGGAGAAGGAGGGCCTGGGTTCCCCTCCCAGCTGATTGGAGTGGAACCCCCCTCCCCCACGACAAAGTGTAAGGACTACTGAACTCCAGAGGGTAAGCACTAATGAATCCAGACTGAGACCAAGGTCCAATATGAAGCTGCAATTATCTGTTGGGACTCTGTGACCCAGTGGGCAGGCAGTGTTGCAAGAAGCAGTGCCAGAATGAAATGCTAGAGAAAAGCCTGTTATGCCAGGCCCAGCCACCAGGGAACATTCCAGCTGGTGAGTCACATGCTTACAAAGCGCTAATGCTATCTTTGGATGTATAAGCAGGGGAATATTGTGTACAAGAAAGGAGGTGATATACCTATTGTACATAGAATCAGAGAATCATAGTACAAATATAGCACAGAAGGGACCCTGAGAGGCCATCCAGACCATTCCCCCATGTTGAGGCAGGACTAAGTATACTTAGACCATCCCTAACAAGTAGTTGTCCAACCAGATCTTAAACATTTCAATTGAATGGGATTGTATAACCTCCCATGGGAGCCTATTCCAGTGTTTAACTATCCTTATAGTCAAAAAGCTTTTTCTCATATCTAAGCTAAATCTCTCCTTCTGCAGATTAAGGCAATTACTACTTCTCCTACCTTCAGTGGACATGGAGAACAATTGATCAATGCTCTATTTGCACCAGCCTTTAACATACTTATCAGGTCCTCCTCCCATATAGGTCAGGTTTTCTAAAACTTTTTTTCACTTTTGTTTCTCTCCTTGATAAAAGATATCCACATTTTTTCTTAAAGAATAGCATCCAGAACTGGATACAGTACTTCAGCTATGAGGAAAAGCCTCACCAGTGCTGAGTTGAGCAGAACAATTACCTCCTGTGTCTTTGAACACTCCTGTTAACACACACCAGAATATTAGCATTTTTTTGCAACTGCATCATATTTTTGACCCATATTCAATTTGTAATCCACTAAAATCCCCAGATCCTTTTCTGCAGTACTACTGCATAGCCAATTATTCCCTGTTTTGCACTTGTCTTTATTGAATTGCATCTTGTTGATTTCAGACCAGTTCTCCAGTTTGTCAAGGTTCTTTTGAATTTTGATCCTGCCCTCTAAAGTCCTTGCAACTCCTGCCAGCTTGGTGTAAACTGCAAATTTTATAAACACTCTCCACTCCATTATCGAAGTCATTAATGAAACTATTGAATAGTACTGGACCCATGTCAGACCCCTGCAGGACCCCAGTAGATTCATCCTCTCAGTTTGACAGCAAACCATTGATAACTATTCTGAGACTTATGTCGGCAAAACTTACGTCGCTCAGGGATATAAAAAACACACGTCTCTGACCTAAATTTCGCTGGCATAAGTGGCAGTGTGCACAGCGCTGTGTCGGCAGGAGAGCTTCTCCTGCTGACATAGCTGCCACCGTTCATTGGGGATGGTTTAATTATGTCATTGGGAGAGCTCTTGCCCGTCGGCATAGAGTGGCTACATGAGATATCTTACAGCAGTGCAGCTGCAAGAGTACAGCTGTGCCGCTCTAAGGTCTCTAGTGTAGACGTAATCTGAGTATGGATTTCCACCAGTCATGCACTTGCTTTATAGTAATTTTGATCTAGACCACATTTCCCTTGTTTGCTTATGAGAATGTCATGTGGGACTCTGTCAAAAGCATTATTAAAATCAAAATATATCACACCAGCTGCTTCCTCTATCCTCTTAGGCCAGTAACACTGTCAAAGAAGGAAATTAGATTGGTTTGGCATGATTTGTTCTTGACAAATTCGGGTGGCTGTTACTTATCACACTATTATCCTCTAGGTGCCTACAAATTGGTGGTTTAATAATTTGTTCCAGTATCTTTCCTGGCATGAAAGTTAGGCTGATTTGTCTATAATTTCTCAGGTCCTTTTTGTTCTCCTTTTTGAAGACAAGTACTATGTTTGCCCTTTTTTTCTTCTGGGACCTCACCTGTTCTCCGTGAGTTCTTAAAGATAATCGCTAAAGGTTCTGAGCTTACTTTAGCCAGTTCCTTTCTGAATTTCATCAGGACCTGCTTATTTGAATATGTCTAACATATAAATATTCTTCAACCTGTTCTTTCCCTATTCTGGCTTGTTAATATTAATTGGACTAAGCATCTGGTTACAATTAACACTTTTAGTGAAGAGTGAAGCAAAATAGGCATGAATCTCCTGAGCCTTCTTGGTGTCATCTGTTATTAGCTCTCCTTTCCTATTAAGTAGTGGATTTACACTTTCCTTCATATTTCTCTTGCTCCTAATGTACTACATAACCTCTTTTTGCAATAGTGAGACCATTACTGAAATATTGTGTCCAGTTCTGACATCCACACTTTTAAAATGATGTTGACAAATTAGAAAGGATCCAGAAAAGAGCTACAAATATGATTTAAGGTCTGGAAAACTTGTCTTACAGTAGGAAATTAAATAAACTCTATTCAAGAGAAGGATAAGCAGTGAGTTGATTGTCCAAAAGTATATGGGGAGATTTTCTGCTAGTACAAGGCTCTTTATTATCATAGACAAAGATATATTGAATCCAATGGCTGGAACGGGAGTCTAGACAAATTCAGATTAGAAATAAGGCACAGACTTTAAAAGTGAGGATCACTAACCATTGGAAGAACTTGCCTAGGAATGTGGTCGAAGCTTTGACAGTTGATGTTTTAAATCAAGATGGAATGTCTTTCTAAAAGAAATGCTACAGCTCCCTTGAAATCATAATCTTGGGACAGGAATTACTGGATTAAATTATATGGCCTGCATTGAGCAGGACATCAGACTGGATGATCATAGTGAATCCTTTCGGCCTCAAAATCTATAGGTGATAACGGGACCCCACTGAAATTAATGGTAAATCTCCCATTGAACAGAATGGGGTAGGATTTCTATTAAATACTTTTACTAGGTATTCAGGTGCCTTTAAATCATAGTGAAAATTAAGCATAAATACAAGCTGAAGTTAAACAGTTGGGTTTATGAGGTAAAAAGAAAGAGAGAGAGAGAGAGATTTTGCTGCTTTCATACCAGCAACTCCAGAAACCACTAAAGGAGGGGAGTGAGGAGCCCAGACACTGCAGTGAGTGGGGAGGGAAAGGAGAGGCAGAGGGAAGGAATGTATTGGCCAAACAAGCAAAACACCATATTAACTATATTAATAATGTTACATACTGCAGAGAATAGTCAGGTAGGAGGAGCCTTGAGGCTCCTGGTTCCTTCAGGGGAAGACTCTCTCCCGGGGACCTACATTCCGAGCTCTCAGGAAGCTGGTATCATAGAAGCTATCTCCGGGTGCTCCTCTGTCATTGCTGCCAGCCCTGCTGGTGCTGCTGCTTTCACCATGAAATCCTCCTTCCCTTCACACTGGAGTTGTAGGGTGTTTTGCCCCCAACTTACCCTACAACCTGTACATTTTGAAGTTGACTGGAGGTGGCAGTGAGATGTTCTGCCTGCATTATCTAGGATGAAATTCTGGCCCCGTTGAAGTTAATGGAAGTTTTGTCATTGCTTTCAGTGGAGCCAGGATTTTACTCCTAGTTTCTCTAATCTCAAGTAATTTGGTACAGCCATAGGTTAGGCATACTGGTGAGTTGAAAATCTCACTCCCACTCCCTGTCTGTATCCATGTTTTACTTGCAAATTCATTCTCTCGGGTGTGAGCTTGATTGAACAGGCATAGTCAGGGGTCTCCTGGGTATAACATCAGATGTAATGGATCTGTACTAAGAAACTACAGCCATGATGTTTGGGAGAAGTAACAGGAAAAATATGACAAAATGTGTTTTCTAAAAGATGCTTATTGACAGTTCTACATAGAACCATCTTTTTAAATTCATTTAAACCTTCTCTCCTGATTATGACTGCTTAACTACAGAACATTTATTAGTGTTATAATTTGTTTTTGTCATGTCAATTGTACGGCACATTTCTATGCATTAATTTTTGGTCTTTTCAAAGTTGACACTTTTGCAGTAAAATCAATATTAGAAAGAAGCAGTAATTGATTTGACACAGTACGGGAAAAGTTGAAGAATTTTTCATAAATATACCACCCTTAGAAAAATGGAGTTCAATACCACTGAATTATGGGAAATACATTCAGGGTTTGAATTTATATTTCTTGTGCACCCAAACCTTCCATTAGAAATCAAGTTTCAGGTGCATAAGTAAAGTAGAATCTGGACCTTAATTCATTATGGTACACTATGTTGATGTCCAAGTGAATGTGCAGGTTTTGAATTAGCCACAGAATGCCTCCGTATTATTCTTTAAATCTCATATAATTGAGAGTCACAAGAAACAATTGAAGAGAAGGTCCAAACTGTTTATTTAAACAGATTTTGGTACAAACCAAAGAATATGTGGATACAAACCTTCATGTGACTCTGACTTAATTTACTCTGAGGCTGCTCTAAATTGCTCCTCAGGACCAGCCCATGGCCAAGCAGCCTGAGAATTAAAATAGGGGACCAGATGTCCTGATTTTATTGGGGCTGTCCCGATATTTGCTTGTTTGTCCCATGTCCCGACCGATGTTCGGTCGGGACACTGGACAAACAAGCAATTTTGCCCTCCGCTCCGGCGCACAAGCGGAGCCCGAAGGGGCTCTCCTCCTCCGCCCCCAGCCCCGCCCCTCCTTCCCCCATTGGCTCCCTCCCCAAATCCCCGCCCTGGCCCCGCCTCTTCCCCAAGCATGCCGCATTCCTCCCCCCTCCCAGGCTTGCTCTGATCAGTTGTGGAGGGAGGGGGTAGCCCCCAGCACTCACTCTGTGAACTGCTCCAGTCCAGCTTCTCCAGGAAGGTGAGCACGGCCCAGCAGAGATCCCGCAGTGGCTCCCTCCACCCGGGTGGGGAGGGCAGCCAGGAAGTGAGCCAGGCTGCCCCAGGGATCTAGTGCAGCACGTGGGCTTGGCAGCTCCGAGCCGGGGTGTGCTCAGCTGTTGTAGCCACCATAGAGTCGGGTGGAGATGGGGCTGTGCTGCGTGGCGGCGGCAGCAGTGGCGGGGGGGAGGTGGGTGCGCCGGTGGCTTTTTTTTTTGCTCCGCCGCCGGCTTTTTTTTTTCCCTCTGCCGCCCCCTTCACCCCCCCGATATTTCATCTTTGTCATCTGGTCACCCTAAATTAAAGTCACAGAAAATCAAGGAAACTTAAGGCCACCAGTTCAGCCACCCAATCTGGCATGCAATCTCTATTATTATTATTTAGTATTTGTCTTACTGAAGTACCTAGGAGCATAGGTGCCAACTCCGTGGGTGCTCCAGAGCTGCAGCACCCACTGAAAACAATTATTAGGTGCTTAGCACCGACTGGCAACCTGCTCCCTCCCCCTCCCCAGCGCCTCCTCCCCTCTGGAGGCCGCACTGATCAATTCCTCCACTGCCTCCCAGTTCCTCCCACCCACCGCAATCAACTGTTTCGCAGTGTGCAGGAGGCGCTGGGAGGGAGAGGAACCAGCAGGGACAGGGTGTGTGCAGGAGAGGGGGCGGAACTGGGAAGGAAGAGGTGGGGTGGGCGTGGGGACTTGGGAGAAGGAGTAGGGTGGGGGCAGGATCTGGGGCGGAGCAGGGACGGGAAGAGGCAGGATGAGGGTGGACAAATAACATTCACCAAATACATCATGCAGCAAATAGTGTCATATTTTGTCAAATAATGTATTAAACTAATATTTTTGCTAGTTGGTTAAATTCTATTAGTCCAATACTTTCTGTGATGGTGCTGGCAATATTTATATAATGAACTAGTTGAATATTTTTTTCTACTACCTTTGAGCAACTTTCTTAACATTTCACACACAACCTTTCTGCCAGAAGAATGACATTAATTCCAACTCACCTCCAGTCCATATATTTCCACCATCCTCTTACTGTTAGTACACTGTTGTCTTCAAAAAAGTAAAACTTTATTCCTTTTTTATATTTTTATCATCATCAATTATTGTTTGTATTACAGTAACATCCAACCACATTCAGCACTTCACTGTACACACATAATATGAGACATTCCGTACCCCAGAGCATTTGCAGTATAAGGGTGACCTGATCTGCAGCAATGCACATAGCTCTTGCATTAACTGGGATGTAAAATTGGTCTACTGCTGCATCAATATTTCCTGGGGTTTCCCTACCCATGAAAAGAACTTCTTGACTTCTGAGGCAACCACTGATGCCTTTGCGAAATACAGCAGGATAGCCTCCCGGTACTTGGTAGAGTAATTTACAAGTATAAGGATGTACTGATGGACCACCATGCTGTTCTCCAGGAGTCCTATCAGGTCCATCCCAATCTGCTTGAAGGGACTTTCTGTCAGTGGGAATGGAATCGGGGGACGTCTGTTACACCCTTTGGGATAGCCAATTGGCACTATAGGTAAGTGTGATGGGGTGTACAAACCCCACACTGAGCAACAAGGAGTTAAGGGATTATTTTGGGCTAAAACAGCCCTGCCCCGCCCTGACACACCTGCAGCAAATGCTCCATTAACTGGAGGAATTAAAGGCAGGGAATAAGCTTATTTTGGTGGCAGCGCTGGAGGTGAGCAGACCTGCAGCCCACAGCTCCAGCAGAGCAGAGCAGAGGGAAGCCTAAAGACTCTGACACACTGCCTAATGGGGCCCGCTTTGAGGGAAGAGAGGACCCACCCCATAGACAACCAGAGAGGAAATATCCTGTGACCTTGGACACTGATAACTCTCTCTTACTTCTTTTGGTTTGGATTTCCCCACCAGATGAAGGCCTTGGACTGAGCTGACCCCGGGGGTGGGGAAGGAGGAGACAAGAGGCAGAGGTCCAGGGAGGACAGCCTTAAACAGCCTTAGTTGCCAGATTACTGGTAGCCCAAAGGGCCATGGGTCAGAGCCCAGTGCAGTGGGATGGCCCGGGCTCCCATCCCCACAACCTCTTGGCAGTCTGGGGTTGTGGCTGTGACTACTAGGCCACGCTTCACAACCAGACTGCGTGTGAGGACCATTACAATAGGACACATAGAAGTTTCTGACTTCTTTGTGGATGCTGGACCACTAGAAACAGGCCAATAATCAGGACAGGGTCTTCTCCTACTTAGTGCCTGGCACAAGGGAGGTCATATGCCAGATGGAGAGCCAGGCAGAACAGTTGTGGCACCAGTAGTTGAGTTCTTACTGTGTCTGTTTGTCACAATCAATACAGAGACATTCATCATGGAATATAAAAGAGGGACACTGGCTAAGCTGTGGTGGGGACGGGGTCAGCTACCTCATCATTCATGGAGGCAATTTGATTGTTTGCAGACAATATCTGTGTCACATTAGGGGTTCTGGGTCCAGGAGCAGCAGTCCATCTGCTATTTTCTCCATGTGGGGCTTGGATATTGACCTGTGGCCTTGAACTCCCTTCAAGGGGGGTCTTCTGGTTCTCCTAATCCAGCTAGTCGTTCTGGTCCAGGGCCTGCACAACATGATGGGGCTGGGTTAGCAGTCTCAGTATCTGATTTCCCTAGCTCACACGTGATCTCTCAAAAGTTTTGCCAGACCCAACCAATAATGTCAGGCCAGGGTCGTTGATAAAACCACCATGAGGGCCTCTGTTAGTGGTAGCTATCTTTTAGGATATACCGTCACGTCTCCATGGATGCACTAAAGAAAAACTATCTCACCTGGGGCTCCTTTTGCCCCTGCCAGGCAAGACCCCACCAAGGTCTGGGTACATCCTCAATCCGATAGACCTTTCACCCAAGAGCTATTTGGCTGGTACTTTCATCCAGGCTCAGCTCTCTGTTGGCCAGAGCGAGGCATACACACATTCCATAAAAGGAGCCGGATTGTTACCAAAGCCCTGTTTTTCATGTGGAGGTGAACCTCAATGGTGGGGAGAATTCTATGATTCTATCTAGCCTGACCCTTTGTGTTCATGTGACCAGGAACCGACTGTCTTGATTCACTTCTGCTCTGGGCATCATTAGTCGGTCACTGAGATCTGCCTGCGGGCAGGATAGTCGTTCCAAGCACCATGAGATTGGAGATGAGGACCCTTGTCTCTGACTGGTGAAGAGAGATCTCCCTTGACTGGGTCTTATGTCAGGTTTGGCCAATCTCTTAGCCCTGTAGTTCCCTCAAGTGCCATTCCTGAGGACTCCTTGGTGGCTATAAAGCTCTCCATTAGCTGCACTACTTTATCTCTGGGTGATGTCTCAATACTCATTTTCCCTCTCCACCTGGGAGTATTTGCATAAATTATTCAACAAGGACTAATTCTGCCACCTGGGATCTTGTTGGTTCCTCTCTCCGCTTTTGAGCTGCTCCCTGTGGGGTATTCTTCCCCTGGAAGTGATGGCAGTTAGGATATGAGTGCCTGCATTCCCCACCATTTGTAGTACATTATGCCACTTTGGCTCTTCCTTGGGGAGAAGGATGGCACTGCTTTAGTCTTGGAATCTGGGGCATTGCCCTCAAACTATGCTGTTTGAGTCACCTTCCCCTTTATGGGTGGTATGGGGCGGTTGTATGCATGCATGCATGCATGGTAAGTAGCCCAAACGAAAAGGGGCAGGAAGATTCTGCAGCCCACGAAAGGAAAAGACCAGGGTCTTTGGAAAGCCAATGGAGAAAGCAAAAGACAAAACAAACTGGCTTCTCCTTTCTGAGAGGATCTGGGCAGCCAAGGCTCTCAAGTAGTTTCCCCAGTCAGAAATCCTTTCTTCCAGGGCTATGGGAGCTCTGAGTTCAGAGTGCTGCCCCAAACTGAGCATAGATTAATCCTTTTACGCCCTGCCCCCCTCCAGGCTTGACATGCCTTACAGGTACAGGTAGGGGCTGACTGTGCCCAGAAGAGCTCTTTAACGCTTTCCTGACTGGGGTGGGGATTTGCCCCACCAAAGGAGAGACAAGACCGCCACTCCACCACACCTTATTTTCCAATAATATAAGATATATTAAGGGACCTTATTCCAATGGCATTAATTATAATGGCCCCCTGCAGTTTTAACATATGCCAAGGCCAGGTAGATGAAGATCCAGGGAGACGCTATTAGCTCCCTGTGTCAATTTTCTCCCCTCCACTGCACGTGAGCTCTGCTTAGGTACACATAGAGATTCTGTTCCTATATATTTTGTAATTTTCTTTTTTGACACTTTATTAAATCAACATAACAAGAATAGAAACTTATCCATAGCAATATATTAAAAAAAACCCCACAAAACAGGGGCCTGATTCATGCATTATCTACTACGGCTAGCCGTGAATCTTATCTTTAAAATAAATGTACTTACTCTTACTGCAGTCTGTGATCAGTTCATGTTTGAGCTCAAGACAACCACATAAAGAACGTGTGCTACAATAAATATTTGGAAGGCATGAACATAGAGATCAAATGCCATAACATACTATACCACCGGGAACACATGCCCAAACACTGTTGGTATAAAAAGTGCATTTATATGGTGCAGCTGGCTAGAGATAATACCTTTGTAATTTACAAGCTTACAGCATTTGGTTTTCTGCTGTCAGAAGATTTTCAGACAGACATCATTTGGAGATTTTTACTTGACAATGTGCCTCTTACAGTCAGTGCCCATAGCATCCTCATTTAGGCCTAGTTTACATACACCATTGTACTGTTTTAATTAAAGGAGCGATTTTTATGTCAATTTACTTAAACCAGTTTAAATCTGATTTATATAATTTTAGCTTGCTGTAGTAAATGTACAGGCACATGCTAAACTGATATAACCAATTTTAAACTGGTATGAGAGCCCATAAGTTGCATGGGTTTAATTACACCAATTTAAATTAAATAAGTGCTACTTCTGTGAGCATTTCTTCACTGCGGGGTGAGCTTGGCACGCGCATCTAGGAATGTGGCCTCTTGCATCCAAAAGTTCTGCAGCCACTGCTCATCATCACAAGCCTGCATTATGGCGTGATCCCACTAGGCAGTGTTCATTTCTTGGGCACAGGAGTGGTGCAGCTGCTCCATCAATGCCACCAACAATCTTGAATTGATTCTCGCTATATCCCACAGTAAGCTGCCCTCCAGCAAATCGTCATGTTCCCAGTGGTTCTTCTTTCAGCTCTGCAAATAGCAGAGGATATTGCATCCTGTACTTGAATGCTTATGACAGTAGTGCAGAGTTGTGCAGGCTCCATGCTGTTCCTCTGGCTGTGAGCAGTGGTCTCTCAGCTTTTGAGACAATGGACAGTGAGGAAGACTGAGCAGGTTCATGGGATTTTTTAAAAAGGTTCAAAAGTTATTGGATATAGATAAACTTATGGGATGGAAACAGTTGCATGTTGTGAAGTAGAGTCCTTCTTTCAGTCACACCTGGACGACATGTTTCTGCCCCACCATGCTAGGAGCCAAGTATGCAATATACTAACTCTTGCGGCTTTATGCCAACGTAACCTACATTGGCCAAAGCTTGTGGTGTAGACATGCCCAAAAGTTTTACAAAGGGACACAAGAGAAAAGGGGGAAAGAACAATGCGATAGCCTTCAACAAGCAGAGTGGATGACCACTCTCCGGGCTTGTCTACACACATAGGGTATATCCTCACTGCAGAGTTAACTCAGGTGATTGGCACCTGGGTCTGAGCACCCAAATTAGCCTAGCTCAGGTCTGAGCAGCCATACTGAAAAGCTATATCTGAGTTACTGTGTCCTTATTGGTGCTGCACTCACCTGTGATGGTCACTAGAACTTCTGGAGTCATATCCATAGATCTTTGTGTTGCAATAAACTGAGCCACTTTATGATTCTTTCCCAGAGAATTGTGGGAGAACTTGTCCTTCTGAGCACATGGGGCAATTGTGGGAAGGCATTTGAAGACTATCGGCACTGAAGTTTCCTCACTGGAAAGTGGGAAGATTACTAACCCACGTGAAAGCAGAACCCGGCCTCTAACCAAAACCCCAGCCATAGTAACTGGTACAGGGCAGGTTGAGAGCACCATTTAACTCATATGAGAGACTGCTGTGTGTGGACTGGTGGTGAGTTATAGCTAACATCCAATTAAGAACTCAGGTTAACTCCGTCCCTCCTGGGAAGGGACACCAGAATGGGAGCTGCACTGACAGTGAAGAAGCAAATGGCAATTGCACTTGCAACTCCAGATTGCTACCGTCAGTGGGAAACCATTTTGAAGTTGGAAAATCTACTGTATGGGCCATTATAATGCTAGTGTGCAGTGCCATTAATCATCTCTTGCTGTGCAGGACTGTCCCTCTCTGCAACATGCAGGACATAGTGGATGGATTTGCAGCAATGAGGTTCCTGAACTGCAGTGGAGTGATAGCACACATATCCTTATTCTGGCACACCACCACTTTGCCACCAACAGAAAGTGCTACTTTTCTATGGTTATACAAACATTGGTGGATCACCAGGGATGCGTCACCAATATCACTGTGGGCTAGTCAGGGAAGGTGCATGATGCTCACATTTTTAAGAACACAGGACTGTTCATAAAGCTCCAAGCAGATACTTTCTTTCCTGACCAATAGATTACCATTACCGATGTTGAAATGCCAATAGTGATCTTGGGGGACTCAGCCTACTCCTCGTTCCCCTGGCTCATAAAGCCATACACCGGCTGCCTGGACAGCACCAAGAAAAGATTCAATTACCAACTCAGCAGGTGCAGAGTTGAATGTGCTTTTGGTAAATTAAAGGCACACCGATCCTGTTTACTCACAAGATTGGATCTCAGTGGGAAAAAAAAATCCCAATGGTAATATCTGCCTGCTCTGTCCTGCATAGTATCTGTGAAGCAAAGAGGGAAAAGTTGCTGCCAGGGTAGAGGTAGAGCGGCTGTCTGCTGAGTATGAACAGCCAGACAGAAGGACTATAAGAAGCTCAATGCGGAGCTATACAGTTCGGGGGGGGAACTGAAAGAGCAGGTTAACAGCAAGACACAATAATGCGTTGTGGTGTACTGTGCTCTCCCTGGCCCTGCTGTTTTGGGGCCTGTTAAGAATTGTATGGTGCTTGGTGCACATCTATGAATATAACACTGCCAGTGCACTTACTAATTTTGTGTTGCTTGCTGTACATTTATGATTATTACACTGTGTTTGTCACTGATCCTATGAGTTTTTACAATGTCACAAGTGAGTGGGTGCTTTCAGTATCGCTAAACATTCTGCAGCATATGTTGTGAACTAATAAAGATGAATTATTTTCCAAATAATAGAATTTTATTGAATAACAAAACCAGTGCAAAGAAAACTCTCTAATTTAAAAGCAAAAACATTAAAAATGAAATAAATTAATGGAACAGAATTTTACAAGGGGCAAGAACATTTATATCCATTTTAGCTACACACAGCTTTCACAGTTGTTGTATGTGAACCTATGGTTGTCCTTAGTATCCCCCAATGTGGCGTGGTAGGGGTAGGGATGTGGCCACCTGGAATGTTGCGGGGAGGTGTAGGGAAGTTCACCGTGGACTGCAAAGGGAGGCGAGTCTGTGACTGTTGAAACTGTAAGTCCACAACAATCTGCAGCATCTGTGTTTACTGCTTGAGAAGCCCCATTATGTCCTACATAAGAATGGCCATACTGGGTCAGACCAATGGTCCATCTAGCCCAGTATCTTTTCTTCCAATGTCAGATGCTTCAGAGGGAATGAGCATCCAGTCCCAGAATCTGGCAGTCAGAAGCTTAGGGACATCCAGAGCATAGGGTTGTGTCCCTAGTATTCTTGGCCAATATCCATTCATGGACCTATCTTCCATGAGTTTATCTAATTCTTTTTTTAACCCGGTTACACTTTTGGCCTTCAAAACATACCCTAGCAATGTGTTCCACAGATTGACTGTGCAATGTGTGAACAAGTACTTCTTATTTGAGTAGTGTCCCTATGGGTGCTCTACTGTAAGTGTATCTGCACCCCTTTGCCTCTAATTGGAGAATTTTGGTAGCAGTGTCCATTTGGCCTGCACATGTGCTCTCCCTCCCTCCTGGTTTGCCTCAAAGCTATCTAGTGCTGCACAAGCAAACCGCCCTTAGTTCTTTCTCAACCACCTTTGGCCTCGGAGTGAGCAGTAGTCTCTTCCTTCTTTACACTGATAGTGTTTAGTATAAGTAGTAGCTATTCTTAGAGCTTCCATTTCTTTTTAGTAGTTTAGAGTTTCCGTTTTTCAGTTTAAAAAAATCCCAACTTTTTCTTTCACTGTTTCTCACCTTTTGTTGGGAGGATTGCCCCACAGGGGCATGCCTGGTTTCTTCAGCTTCAAGAGGTACCTCTCCTGCAAGGAGGCAATCCCAATACGTCTTGTTGTGTCCAGTGCTTTGTCCTCAGAAGTTCATTTTTTGCCAACAGTTAAAGGCGAGTTCTCATAAGAACTGAGAGCTCAAGTTAAAATTTTTCCTCATGGTGGGTGCACTTCAGCCACTCACTGACCCTGGTCTGAAAGCTTCTGCAGGATGCAGATTGTACTTAGAGCCTTCAACCTCCAGAGGGGTGAAATTGCAGAAAAAGTCAATTGACTCCCCTGCAAAGCCTCTATAAAAAGGGCTCCAACCCCCCCAAATCGAGTCCTTGATGATCCAGAGGGGATCCCCAGCATGCTCGGTCAACTCAGTACCAACAGCACCGACAGCGCCAAAGTGTGCCCAGAGACATCAGGGACCCTACAGTATAAGCTCTGCTGTAGTGCCTAAAGACCCAATGGGCACAGGCTCACAATGGCACTGCCCATGATGGATAAGGACAAAGACCATACTGCCCCTGAGAGATCAGCACCAACAAAACAACTCTTGGCACCGAGTGTGTCAAAGCAACTCTCATCAGAGTGTTCCACCCATAAACAACCGTCGGTACTGACAAGTCAGCACCATCACTCCTTGACGGTACCGAGTGTATCAATGGTACCGCAGGAGTTTCCTTTCTCAAGGGATCTTATGGTTGCAGAGGAACCGGAGTCCCTGATACTCAAAACTGGAATCCCAGTACTGAGAACATCTAGGTTCAGAGAAACACGAGAAGCACCGGACCATTTACCTCCAGCACCCCAGTCAGCTCCACCCTTCTCCAGGGGGGAGTCAGACAGTGACCAGGACAACACTCTCTCCTTGGCCTCGCACCATGGCCCACCATTGCAACATTGAGGACCTTCCCAACTGCACCCATGCTCCAATTCTCAATCTTCCTGTTACAGTAATCCGTGGGCACTATTAACACTATCCAGGGGACGGATGCTCAGTATTGTCCCACCCAACAACACATAGATGCATTAAAGGCATGGGAATTCTCTTTCCCCACATCAGACTGCCCACCCCAATTTGGGAGCTCAATCTAGCTCTGAGAACCTTGACTAGACCACCTTAGAGCCAATGGCTAATTGCTCTCTGTTACTCCTTCCATGAAGACAGCATGGCTATTAGCATGAAGGATAGGAGAAATAGCAGCATGGATGGCATATCTGCCATTCACAATCTTCTTTAAAAACAGTCACTTTGAGGCCATACCCCAAGTTCCTCCCCAAAGTAGCCTCCTGCTTTCATATGAATCAGCTAATCCACCTTCCCATTTTTTCCCAAAACCACATTGTGACACCAGGGAGGTGAGACAACATATGCTAGATGTTAGGAAAGCCCTAACATTTTATTTGGACAGGACTAAGGATTTAGAAACTCTCCTAAACTCTTCCTTTTATTCATGGAAAGATCCAAGGGTTCTGTAATATCAGCTCAAAGACTCTCCTAATGGGTCTCTGGTTGAATTAACCACTGTAACCTGCTTCCCCCTGCAGGAAGCTGCATGCACCCCACAAGATCCATTTCTACCTCGGTCACATTTCTTAAAGATGTACCCATCTCAGAAATCTGCAGGGAAGCAACCTGGGCCTCTGCCCATACTTTGCAGAACACTATGCAATTACTTGATATCAGCTTCTGATGCCATCTTCAGCTCCACAGTAGTACTGTCAATAACAGACTCCACTTCAAAGCTCCAGCCCTCTGTCGGGAATGCTGATGTGAAGTCACCTATGGTGGAGCACCCATATGGACACTACTCAAAGAAGAGGAGGAAATTACTCACCTTGTGCAGTAATGATGTTCTTCAAGATGTGTGTCCCTATGTGTGCTCCACAACCTGTCCTCCTCCCCTCTTCTTTGGAGTTCTTGAGAAGGGGCTCTGTAGTAGAAAAGGAACTGAGCGCGGTTTGCCCATGCAGCATTAGATAGCCTCGAGGCAGACCATGAGGGAGGTAGAGTGCATGTGCGGGCTGAACAGACACTGCTACCAAAATTCTCCAATTAGAGGTGCAGGTGCACAGATACACCTACAGCGGAGCACCCATAGAGACTCACCTCTCGAAGAACCATCGTTACTGCACAAGGTGAGTAATTTCCTCCTTCTTTTGTTTGTTTTAAACCTGCTGCCTATTAATTTCATTGGGTGACCCCAGTTCTTGTGTTATGTGAAGGAGTAAATAGCATTTCCTTATTCACTTTCTCCACACCACTCATGATTTTATAGACCTCCTCATATTCCCCTCCACCCCTTAGTCATCTCTTTTCCAAGTTGAACAGTCCCACTCTTTCTAATCTCTCCTCTTATGAAAGCTCTTCCATTCCCCCTAATCATTTTTGTTGCCCTTCTCTATACCTTTTCCAATTCTTTTAAATATAGTAGATAGATTAGATAGATAAAAGAATTGGAAAAGGTATAGAGAAGGGCAACAAATATATATTTATGAATATGGATTTATATAGTGACATATTTACTGTCTTATCTATCCCTTTCCTAATGGTTCTTAACATTCTGTTAGCTTTTTTGACTGCTGCTGCATATTAAGTAGATGTTTTCAGAGAACTATCCACAATGACTCCAAGATCGCTTTTTAAGTGGTAGCAGCTAATTTAGACCCTAACAGTTTGTATGTATAGTTGGAATTATGGTTGCCAATGTATATTATTTTGCACTTGTCAACATTGAATTTCATCTGCCTTTTAGTTGCCCAGTCACCCAGTTTTGTGAGATCCCTTTGTGACTCTTTCCAGTCTGCTTTAGATTTAACTATCTTGAGTAATTTTGTATAGTCTGCAAACTTTGCAACCTCACTATTTACCATTTCTCCAGATCATTTATGAATATGTTGAACAGCACTGGTCCCAGTACAGAGGCTATTTACTTCTCTCCATTCTGAAAACTGACTATTTATTCCTACCCTTTGTGTCCTATATTTTAACCAGTTAGTGATCTATGAGAGAACCTTCCCTCTTATCCCATGACTACATATTTTGCTTAAGAGCCTTTGGTGAGGGACCTTGACAAAGGCTTTTGAAAGTCCAAGTACACTATATCAAACTTAAGTGTAGACACATGCACAACTAGGTCGATACAAGGTGGCTTATGTTGATCTAACTTTGTAATGCAGACCAGGCCTAAGTCTATTTACAATTATTTCTATACTCAGGCTAAACTCTTATTATTCAGATGTCAGCAGCCTTAATTTGCACAAATTCTACATATCTACTGTCAGGTCTGGATCCCCACTTTGAACTTTAGGGTACAAATGTAGGGGCCTGCATGAAAACTTCTAAGCTTAACTACCAGCTTAGCTCTGGTTCGGCTGCCACCATTTCAATGGATTCCCTCCCTGGGAAGCCTTGAAAAACCTTCACCCATTCCCTGGTGAAAACAAATCCAAACCCCTTGGATTTAAAACAAGGGGAAATTAACCATTCCCCTCCTTCCTCCCACCAACTCCTGGTGAATCAGTTCCAACCCCCCCTGGGATCTACAACAGGGAGAAATTAACCATCCCCCCTCCTTCCTCCCACCAACTCCTGGTGAATCAAGATCCAAAACCCCTTTGGATCTAAAACAAGGAAAAATCAATCAGGTTCTTAAAAAGAAGGTTTTTAATTAAAGAAAAAGGTAAAAATCATCTCTGTAAAATCAGTATGGAAATTAACCTTACAGGGTAATCAAACTTAAAGAGCTCAGAGGACTCCCCTCTAGTCTCAGGTTCAAAGTACAGCAAACAAAGATAAACACTCTAGTAAAAGGTACATTTACAAGTTGAGAAAAACAAAGGAAAACTAACACGCCTTGCCTGGCTATTTACTTACAAGTTTGAAATAGGAGAGACTTGTTTAGAAAGATGTGGAGAACCTGGATTGATGTCTGGTCCCTCTCAGTCCCGAGAACGAACACACTCCCAAACAAAGAACACAAACAAAAACCTTCCCCCGCCAAGATTTGAAAGTATCTTGTCCCCTTATTGGTCCTTTAGGTCAGATGCCAGCCAGGTTACCTGAGCTTCTTAACCCTTTACATGGAAAAGGATTTTGGAGTCTCTGGCCAGGAGGGATTTTTATAGTACTGTACACAGGACAGCTATTACCCTTCCCTTTATAGTTATGACACGCCCCCCAAATCACAGATAGTGTTGGATGTTCGGTTCCACACTGGCTGTGATTTCTTCCTGGAGTTCTAGGAGAAAACAGAGTTAATAAGACACATGTACCTTTAGACATACTACTGATTATATAAAAACTAACAATATGTTTCATTCCACGAACAATTGTTAACCAGTTAACTCTGGGAAACTTTCCCGGGAGAGTGCATCAGCCACTTTGTTAGAAGCTCCCGAAATGTGTTGTATTTCAAAATCAAAATCTTGGAGAGCTAAACTCCACCGAAGAAGTTTTTTGTTATTTCCCTTGGCGGTATGAAGCCACTGTAGCGCAGCATGGTCTGTTTGTAGTTGGAAACGCCGTCCCCAAACATATGGGCGTAGCTTTTCCAGCGCATACACAATGGCATAGCATTCCTTTTCGCTGATTGACCAATGGCTTTCCCTCTCAGACAGTTTCTTACTGAGAAATACGACAGGATGGAATTCTTGATCCGGTCCTTCCTGCATTAAAACTGCTCCCACGCCTCGCTCGGATGCATCTGTGGTTACTTGGAACGGTTTGTCAAAGTCTGGGGCCCTTAGCACAGGGTCAGACATGAGTGTTGCCTTAAGCTGGTTAAAGGCCTTTTGACACTCATCAGTCCACTGAACTGCATTTGGCTGTTTCTTTCTGGTTAGGTCTGTCAGCGGGGCGGCGATTTGGCTGTAGTGGGGTACAAATCGCCTATAATATCCAGCCAAGCCTAAGAAGGATTGGACCTGTTTCTTAGACTTTGGAACCGGCCACTTTTGGATAGCATCCACTTTGGCCTGTAGGGGATTTATAGTTCCTTGACCCGCCTGGTGCCCCAGGTAAGTCACTCTGTTTTGGCCTATTTGACACTTTTTAGCCTTAACAGTTAGTCCTGCCTGCTGGATGCGCTCGAAAACTTTTTCCAGGTGCTCCATGTGCTCTGCCCATGAATCAGAAAAAATGGCCACATCATCGAGGTAGGCAACTGCAGATTCTCCCAATCCCGCTAGGAGACCATCTACAAGTCTTTGGAAGGTGGCGGGTGCATTTCGCAACCCGAAAGGGAGTACATTGAATTCATACACCCCTGCCTGGGTGACGAAGGCTGACCTTTCCTTAGCGGGTTCATCTAGTGGTACTTGCCAGTACCCCTTGGTTAAGTCTAAAGTAGAGATGAATTGGGCATGTCCCAATTTCTCCAATAACTCATCTGTGCGTGGCATTGGATAGTTGTCAGGACGAGTTACAGCATTTAGCTTACGGTAGTCCACGCAAAAGCGTATTTCCCCATCTGGTTTGGGAACTAGAACCACTGGAGATGCCCATGCACTCTTAGAGGGGCGGATTATACCCATCTGTAGCATGTCCTGGATCTCCCTTTGTATAGCAGTTTTGGCATGAGGTGACTCCCGGTAGGGTGGGGTTCTAATAGGGTGAGCATTACCTGTGTCAATGGAGTGGTATGCCCGTTCGGTCCATCCTGGAGTGGCTGAGAAAATTGGTGCAAAGCTTGTGCACAGCTCCTTGATCTGCTGTCGCTGCAGACGTCCAAGGGTCGTGGAGAGGTTCACCTCTTCCACGCCACCATCCTTTTTTCCTTCGTAGTAGACACCTTCAGGCCACTCCGCGTCATCTGTTTCCTGGGCTGTAAACTGGCAAACGTTTAATTCTCTGGAATAAAAGGGCTTAAGAGAATTAACATGGTATACCTTAGGCTTTATGTTGGAGGTGGGGGAGGCTATGAGATAGTTAACAGCTCCTAGGCGCTCCTGGACCGTGAATGGTCCTTCCCACGACGCTTCCATTTTATGGGCCTGGATTGCCTTTAAGACCATGACTTGGTCTCCTACTTTGAAGGACCGTTCTCTGGAATGTTTATCATACCAGGCCTTTTGCTCTTCCTGAGCATCCTTTAGGTTTTCTTTAGCAAGGGCCAAAGAATGTCGGAGGGTGTTTTGTAGGTTACTTACAAAGTCTAGAATGTTTGTTCCTGGAGAAGGCATAAACCCCTCCCATTGCTGCTTCACCAACTGTAATGGCCCCTTAACCTCACGGCCATACACAAGTTCAAATGGTGAAAACCCTAAACTGGGATGTGGTACAGCCCTGTAGGCAAAAAGCAACTGCTGCAACACGAGGTCCCAATCATTGGAGTGTTCATTTACAAATTTACGTATCATGGCCCCCAAAGTTCCATTAAACCTCTCCACCAGGCCATTGGTTTCATGGTGGTAAGGGGTGGCAACCAAGTGATTCACCCCATGAGCTTCCCACAGGTTTTCCATGGTTCCTGCCAGGAAGTTAGTTCCCGAATCTGTAAGGATGTCGGAGGGCCAACCTACCCTGGCAAAAATGTCTGTTAATGCCTGGCACACACTTTTAGCCCTGGTGTTGCTTAAGGGTACTGCTTCCGGCCATCGGGTAGCAAAATCCATGAAAGTTAGTACGTACTGCTTTCCTCTGGGTGTCTTCTTTGGGAAAGGACCCAGAATATCCACAGCTACGCGCTGAAATGGGACCTCAATTATGGGTAGTGGCTGGAGAGGGGCTTTAACCTGGTCTTGGGGCTTTCCCACTCGTTGGCACACCTCACAAGACCGGACATAATTAGCAACGTCCTTGCCCATTCCCTCCCAGTGGAAGGACTTCCCCAACCGGTCCTTGGTTCTGTTCACCCCAGAAAGGCCACTGGGATGATCATGGGCTAAGCTCAAGAGCTTTACCCGATACTTAGTGGGAACTACCAACTGTCTTTGAGGATGCCAGTCTTCCTGGTGCCCACCAGAAAGAGTCTCCTTGTATAAAAGTCCTTGTTCTACAACAAACTGGGATCGGTTAGAAGAGCTGAGAGGCGGTGGGGTGCTCCGCGCCGCCGCCCAAGCTTTCTGAAGGCTGTCATCTGCTTCCTGCTCGGCCTGGAACTGTTCCCTTGATGCTGGAGACATCAGTTCCTCCTTGGACTGTGGACTGGGGCTTGGTCCCTCTGGAAGTGATGCAGGTGCTGGGGCTGTTTCCATTGACTGTGAACCGCTGTCCGCTGGTGCACTATGTGGTAACTCAGGCTCTGGCTGAGCCTCTTGGGTAGGGTTATCTTCTGCTTCTGCCAGTTCAGGCTCGCTGGTGCCCTCTGGCGTTGGAGTTGTAGACAGGTTTGCAAGCGTTGGACTCAGGGCTGGCAATGGTTCTGGTGCTGGTTGCGTTGCCAGTTCCGGTTCTGGGACTGGCTTTGGCTGGGTCTCTGGGATTGGATCCACTACGGCTGTTGCAGTCGTTGGCAGGGGATCCAGTTCCACCACCTTTGTCTGGGTCTCCGGTAACACAGACGGGGCCCTGGTGGACGGCTCAGGAACAGGGATGGGGGTGAAAGCTTGCTTAGCCTGGCTGCGGGTGACTATTCCCACCCTCTTGGCTAGCTTCACATGGTTGGCCAAGTCTTCCCCCAGCAGCATGGGAATGGGATAATTGTCATAGACTGCAAAAGTCCACATTCCTGACCAGCCCTTGTACTGGACATGCAACGTGGCTGTAGGCAAGGTTACAGATTGTGACACGAAGGGTTGAATTGTCACTGTAGCCTCTGGGTTGATGAGTTTGGGGTCCACTAGGGATTGGTGGATAGTTGACACTTGAGCCCCAGTGTCCCTCCAAGCGGTAACCTTCTTTCCGCCCACTCTCAAGGTTTCCCTTCGCTCCGAGGGTATGAGAGAGGCATCTGGGTTTGGGGATCTTTGGTGTGATTGGGGTGTAATGAACTGTAATCGGTTGGGGTTCTTGGGACAGTGAGCCTTTATATGTCCCAGTTCATTACATTTAAAACATTGCCCTGCTAAGGTATCACTGGGACGATGTTGGTTGGTGGATACTGGTGTGGTGGGGTGAGAAGGCGACTGTGGTTTCCCTTGGGATGTGGGTGGGGCCTTGGGTTGTCCCCGGTGGTAAGGTTTTGTTTCGGCTTGCCCCTTCTGATATTCGCTCCAACTGCTACTAGTTTTTTTTTTTTGCCACCTCCACCCATTGGGCTCCAATCTCCCCCGCCTCAGTTACAGTTTTGGGCTTCCTATCTAGGATGTACTTTTCTATTTCCTCAGGAACACCCTCTAAAAACTGCTCCATTTTTACTAGGGAAAGTAGATCTTCCAGAGATTGAACATTTGCTCCTGATACCCAGGCATCACAATTTTTGTCAATGTGGTAGGCATGACGGGTAAATGACACATCGGGTTTCCACTTTAGGGCTCTGAACCGCCGACGGGCATGCTCGGGTGTTAGCCCCATTCTGAGTCTGGCCTTGTTTTTAAAAAGTTCATAACTGTTCATGTGTTCCTTAGGCATTTCAGCCGCCACCTCTGCTAAGGGTCCATTGAGCTGCGGCCTCAGCTCTACCATGTACTGGTCTGTAGCGATGCTGTATCCAAGGCAGGCCCTTTCAAAATTTTCTAAGAAGGCCTCAGTATCATCGCCTGCCTTGTAGGTGGGGAATTTTCTGGGATGGGAAGTGGTACCTGGAGGGGGGTTGTTAGCATTGGCTGGTGCATCCTGCTTAGCCTTTGCTACTTCCAGTTCATGCTTCCTTTCTTTTTCTCTCTCCTCCATCTCTTTCTCTTTCAGCTCCATCTCTTTTTCTTTCAGCTCCATAGTTCTCTTGTGAGCCTCCTCTTTGGCTTTTTCCAGTTCCATCTCTCTTTCATGGGCCTCCTTTTTGGCTTTTTCTTCTCTTGCTCTCTGGTCTGTCTCGAGTTTTGTTAATTGAAGCAGTCTCTGATGTTTTCTTTCATTTTCTTCTGCTTCTAGTTTGGCCAGTTCTATTTTTTTAGCTACTTCTTTGGTAGTCATTTTCCTGTTTTCTTGTGCTGGGTCACCCCCTCTGCAGTTGTCTGAAACTGGGAAGCTCTCAGCTCTGGCTGCTGTTGAGTTAACAGAGACTTTCTAACTAGCTACTCCCGAGGATGTAAAAAGAAAAAAAAACAATTCAGCTTGTAAATTCCCTTTAGCTTTGTTTGCCCATTTGAACACTTCTCTTAACAAAGAACCTGTTAAAAAAACTTAACACCTCTGCCTTCAGGCAAGGAGAGATAAGATATGCATCTATCTACCTCCAGCTGGCTTTCCAAGCAGCTAGAAGGAAAAAAAAATCTCACTGGCTTTTGGGTTTAAAATGATCCCACCACTCTGCCCACCATGTCAAGGCTGGATCCCCACTTTGAACTTTAGGGTACAAATGTAGGGGCCTGCATGAAAAACTTCTAAGCTTAACTACCAGCTTAGCTCTGGTTCGGCTGCCACCATTTCAATGGATTCCCTTCCTGGGAAGCCTTGAAAAACCTTCACCAAATCCCTGGTGAAAACAAATCCAAACCCC